>NW_028301541.1:19565000-19757500 GCF_042242905.1 Orbicella faveolata | reverse complement strand
AAAACCACCATAGCCTGACCTCAAGTATAGATGAAACAAGATCCAGTATGAGCTAAATGAGAAAGTGCTGGATAAATTGGATGTGGCCGGCTCCACCAGCAATGAAAAAGCCCAAAATGATGCCTTGGAGGAAGGTAGGAAAATCCTCAAGTGGCTGGGAGGCTGTCGATTGTTATGTCATCAGGAGCCTTTAGCTTGCGACTCCAATGATGAGAAGCGCGTCAGGCGGGCAGTCAAAGAGAGCAAAACTTTGAAGGGAGAAAGCAAGAAGCCTCTGAAACCTTGGGCACAACTAATTGGCTGTTCTCAGCAGTCGTTCACCTTGAGCCAGAATTCCCCCAGCGCAAGGCGGATAGTTATTCCCTTGTCAAGGCAAAAATTGGATTCATCCTTCTCAGTGTGGCAGAAATGGGTGGAAGCTAGAGACATTTATGTCCTCCCCACATCTGGTCCTGAGTTAGCATGTTACCTTGTGCACCTGTTGCAGACAACCAAATCACTAACGTCCATCCAGGCAGCAGCTTTTGGGGTGGCATGGGCCTATCAAAAGGCTTGCTTCCATCACCCTTACAGCACACCATGGTGAAACAGCTCCTTGAAACATGCAAGCACATCCTGGGTACATGTCCTAAAAACAGAAAAACCCCACTCACAGCAGCAAACGTCAAGGAATTGGTGCTCCAGCTTGGTGGGGGAAATCCTGGCGAGCTTCAGATAGTATGTCTTATTGCCCTGGGTTTCACAGCGTTCTTTCGTTGGGACGACCTCAAGACCTGAGACGCCATAATCTGCATATGACAAGTGACCACATGTCCATTACACTACCAAAAGGAAAAACAACCAATTCAGAGAGGGTTCTGTAATCTTGGTGGCTCACACAGGTTCTCATACATGCCCTGTATCCTTGACTGAAGGATTTTTACTTGTTGGTCAACATAAGGAATCTGACCATCTTTTGAGGAAGATTTGCCACACTAAACATGCGTTCTCCTTTCGTCCACAACAGTTGACTTACTCAAGGGCCACCGAGCTGTTTAAGAAGCAACTCAAAGTCATTGGGCTTGACCCTAAGCAACATGGCCTACACAGTCTCAGGTCAGGCAGAGCATCCTCTGCAGCAGCTGCTGCCATCCCAGATAGGCTCCTGATGTGTCAGGGGGGCTGGTGGTCACAGACAGCTAAGAACATGTACATTAAAGAAACTGAACAAGCCCTTCTGAGGGTTTGTAGGGCTCTCTGTTTGTAAGGAGGGACGGTTACGTTGCTAGTCCTGTGATATATCAGTTGTTTACTCTCCAGTTCTTTCGAGATTCTACACCTAGCTTGGCTAGTTGTCCCCTTTTTCCCCTCATTTCGTTCTTTTTCTATTCAAAGTTCATCAACAGAGCCGATCTGTAGAGGCCTCATGTTTTAGTCCATTTTTTAGATCGAGTGACATTTTTTCCTAGGCTCTGTGCTTTTTTGTCGATAAAGTGCTGTTGCATTGTTGTGTGGCAGACAAATGGCACTCAGTGTGTGAGAAATGTTTTTCCTGCCGGCTGAGCTTGTGAAAGAGGCGGGAAATAAAGTTCTCTCACACTGAATGGGGGACCTGGGTACAAGTCAGGATGCCAGTTTCACGCTCGTTCACGTGATTCAGTTATTCTTTTCTTGCCGGACAGTGCAACAGTTTTCCCACCCTCCCACCCCTTAGTGAGTTCTTGCCTAAAGTTTATAGACATGTATCAGCATTTGGGTAGTTTTTTCCTGTTGTTGACTCTGATTCTGTTATCGTTGTGATGTTGATAGAAATGTGAATAAAGTGCTGTTGCATTGCCGTGTGGCAGACAAATGGCATTCAGTGTGTGAGAACCAATTATTTTGTATACATGCATCTGGGTGAAGCAGGGTGTCATTGAGCAAAATAACTTACTTGTTTAAAAACATTGACAAAAAATTCTGTGCTGTTCTCAAAGCATTTTCATAGGATGTGATGATAAGAAGGTTCCTGTCAACCTGAATTGTAAATAATTTGAGAAATATTAGAAAAGTTATCATTTAATGTAAAATCACTCTGACTTGCAGTCATGTAAAAAAAGCTATCTAATTATGATCTGACCCATAAGAAATTAAAAGGGGAAAAATTCATCTCACTGTGAGAGCATAAAGATATGTAGATAAGATTTTAAAATCATGTCTGTGAAGATCAACTTTAACACATCCTATAGCAATAAAAGTAAATTTTCTTAATTGTAAGAAATAAAATTTTAATGTAACACAAGTTTTGGCTACAACTGTTGTAAAATAGTTTTGGCTTCACATGTTTTGGCTACAACTGTTGTAAAATAGTTGTTGTTCTGTTTTCTTCTTTGTCCAGTTCTGCAATTTTACACGTTCACATTCACATCCTGTTGATGACATACCAGTATACCATAAGGAGAGAACCTATACATTGTGATCAGGAAACTAGCAACTGAAGGACTTGCGTGGTCACAGGAAAGGTCACTCAAAGGTACACTGTGCTAATATTTTGTTAACGAAGCTTACATGTGGTTTGCTCTCATCTCCTCCACCTTCAGCATCAGGTACATCTTGCATCTCATCAGTTTTTTCTGGGATTTTAACTGAGCACTGAATGAGTTGAAGCACCAAGGCTGTGACCATCTGTATGGATAAGTCTCCACTCAGTCTGAGGATAACACAAAAAAATAATAGTCAGTGCATCAGCTAAACACATCTGCCCTTGACTAATCTCAGAAACAATCTTCTGCAATTTTAAAATCCTGGCATACATGTACATGTTGATGTTGATTTTTACTTGTAGTAATGAATATGACACAAGAGAAAATAAAAATAATCTCACCAATTTTGATCCGAAAACACCATCCCAAAATGTACATGTTGCAGTTCAATATCACTGACACTGGCACGATTTGGTATTTTCCTTTGTTTCATATGCATTACTGACAAGATACAAGTATATTACCATACACCAGTACAATGGAAAATGTCAAATTGCACCAAGTAAAATTGAACCGCAACATCTTCTACTACAAACTACAATATTTGTAACACTTCTGTTCATATTACGGTGTATTAACATGTACCATTCTACATGTGTGAGTTTCTTTTCATGACAGAGCAAAATTATTTCCTTAATCATTATTTAAAATATATATCAACATTCATTTTCATGGCAAACCTATAACTTCGGAGTGTCCTTTTACTACTAGGAAGTTTTGCTAATGATGCAAAAATGTCCTCCAGGATCAAATCCCTATGCTTGATATATTTTCGGAAAATCTGCCAAGAGAAGAGAAACTCTGAAGCTGACTGCACAAAGTACCAATAATGTACATGAATGTACTTGCTTTATCGTTAAATCGTCTTATGGACATACATGTAGAACAAATATGAAACCTTAGAAGATTTAAGACTAGAACTGCTGCCATCATGGTGTTTTGACTCCAAAAAAGAAATCCCATCTTGCAGTACGAACATTGTACATGTATGCACAAACTTGTGTTATGAGTTTTAGAAAAGATACCTCCAATGTTCAAACTTCTCAGCAAGTGTCTCTTAATATCGTTAGATTTTCAGACCATCAGTCCTGATGGTCTCTCCCAAGTCTCTGTTCAAGTGTATGCAGACACTAGGTGAACTTCAGAGAAAGAAATTAGTACCGTACCGATCTGACTAGCTTGAGGGCACTGTGCTGAAGGTCACTGATGTTCTCTACAAAAAATGGAGATGTCCCAAGATTTGATACCTGGAGAGAAAGAATAAAAATTTGTGTAAGCAAAAAAAAAATTATGTTAAGTCACATACAGGTACATGTACCCTATTCACTATTCACTAAGTTGCAAGCTATTCTGTGCAACAGCGGAATGCAAATGCCTTCTGTTCAAAGGCTTCTTGTCAAAAAAAAACTCAGCCAATCTACATACATGTACAGAAATGACTACTTTGAAGAAGATTTGAATACAGTGTATGCTCTGTAGGACTGGTAGTCTGGTTGATGGGAGCTGCGCCCTTTAATATCTGAATATTGTCTTTTGAGAAATAAGTTGTGGACTTTCTCGTTTTCTCTTAAGCTTGTGCAGTGCAATAGGCCTTATTCATGAGAGCCATCATGTAAGTTTAAATATTATGACTCAAATTAGTTAATATGCAGTCCATTAGGGATGCATTGAAATGGCACAAAATTGGCAAAATGATGAAATGCCACTTAACAATGATGTACATGGTTCACCCATACAATTACTGAGAACTAACCACCTTCAAGTCAGTGCTATACAGGCTAACCTAAGCGCTATTTAGGATAACATGATGACATTTTCCAATTCAGATTTTAAACACGCCCGTCCCATAGGGTATGAAACTATTGCATGTACCTGCAAAACATCTGTATCAGTAAGGGCTTGAATATCCACAAGATCTCCCAGCAGTGAGACCAGTTCACACACTTTGTTGTAAAACAGTGACATAGACTTGAGTTTTATATGAGCAGACTTAGCTCTTTTGGCTTTTGGCATCATAAGGACACTCTCTAGAAAAACCAATAAAACCAATTGTAATAAACAAGTCTGAAACGGTGTAAAATTTCACACGCATTCTACAATATTTAATCGGATTTAGATTGAGTTCTATACAACAAATAGATTCCATGTTTTGGTGTGTCTGTGTAGTAATGGATCACAGATGATGTCAAAATGTGTAAGAACAAAAAAGTGGCACACAAGGCAGTAGCCAAGTGTGTCACCAATGTTCTTACCGCATTTTGACGTACTCTGTGATCTATTAACAATTAGATTATGAGCTCGAGATTTCTATCGTGTGATACTTCAGGAGGGCATAGCCCGAGTCAACTATCACGCATAGAAATCGAGAGCAAATAATCTAATTTTTTTAGTATAAATCTACTAGTCATTCAAAACTTTAGCTAAACCCTCTTCAGAGACACTTCGAAAATGCCAAGAAGCTGTCATCATTTTGTTAGCAAGGGCACACTGCTATGCTACTTACTATCTATCACAGAATAGATAGCGAGTAGCGAAGCCAATCAGAGAACGGCATTCATGATAGAACACTAGTAGATTTATACTAATACTGAACAGACGCATGATAACATGGAAGCGATATATCATCATCCATACATCTGTCCTCCAATAGATTGTGAGTAAACCAATCAAACTGCAAGAATAATTTGACTTATTTTAATTTAAACTGTTTGCAAGGAGTGAAGTATGTGTACACATTTCAAGGCAATCTCACCCTTGCACTTACTTTCGTAAGCTGCTGAGATATTTTCCCTTCTGTTTGCCCTTACCAATCCCATTTGCTGAACTTATTGACTGCTTCTATCATGTAAATGTACTGGTGTAATTATCAGTTGGTCTGGTCATTTTTAACTTCAGGTTCTCCAAAAAGAATCAGTGTGATGTATTTCAAAAGCTTGTCAGATTAGGAACTTGTCCTGGTTACAATGCTTGCTTTCTGACTCACTCACAAAGTAGCCTTAACAATATGCTCATTGACAAGTTAACAACACTTGTACACTCAAAGGGCACCCAGGCTGGAAAGGTACCTACATGTGTAATCTGAGTCGTAGGTAAAATAGGTCTGCAATGCAGCTCCCTCAAATTATAAATTACATCAAGTTACATCTGAACAATGTAGTTTAACTATAAATTGAATTGTATTTTAAAGCAATATCTCACCATTAGGATCTGATTCTCTATAGAGGGGATCATATTCAGGGAAAATGTTGGTTTTCAGCTGATACTTTGCAAGAGAAATAACCCTGTTGATGACCTCTTCAAGGTATAACTGTTTGGACATGGCAGGAGATGTGAGGACGATAAGTACAACCAGAGAAGCCTCTACTGCTCGCACCATCCTATCGAGGCATAAGTCACGCCAAAGTCTCTGTTCTTCGTCATCATCCTGAAGTAAAAAGGAACTTGAAAGCTGAAGGTCACTGCTGAACAGAGGTCATTATTGTGTACAACACATTTTGCTAGGACATTACTGTAGAGAAAAGTTAACACTCACCTGGTCTGCATTGCTCTGCAACTGTAAATGTAAACCATCCCTAATGTGCCGTTCCATTATATTCAATAGTCTCATCAAATCCTCAGTGGGTACCTGGAACAATTCAGAGTAAATTCATCAAATTTCTTGTGATTAGGATAGATCCACATGAAGAACATTGATTTATTGATAGCAAATTGAGGTGTATTTTTACCTTATGTAATACTCCTAAAGATTTGAGCTTTGCTGTCTCAGTGTAAAATTCCAAAACTATTGATCTCGAAAGAAGGGTTTCTGGTTTTGGTTCCTGGTCATCTACAGGAGAAAACAAGTCAGTGTGATGAAGAAAAGTTCCTATTCAATTGACAAAGAAAAAAAAAACACATAATCTGAAATGGAAAGTAAAGTACAACCCAAGAAAGTCAGAAGTGTCTTTAGCTACATGTACAGTACCTTCAGTGCATTACTTCAAATATAAGACTTACCCAAATCATGAAAACTTGGTGCATCACACTCATCATCAAATTCAAACAAGTTCTCAAGTAAATCTCCAAGCTTTTTGAAGGTTGGTGATTCCATGATATCTAAAAACAGAACCAAGAAAACATTCAACTGCTTGTAATTTATTCCAAAATGTACGCTTCACTAGCTCTCACAAGACGAGACACTCATCTCTTGAGATGAGATTCTCGTCTTGCAAGGTGACACTCTCATCTCTGGAGATGAGACTATAGTTGAGCGAGAAATGGTAACTTACTTTTGAGTGGTACTGTAACTCAGAAATAGCCAATTAAACGATCCTAATACACACGTACCTTCAGGATCATGAGATTCTTGAACTTTCTGCTTCTTGCTTTTGCTTTTCTTCCTAGGCGGGGCTGAAAAAACAGTTATTTCAAAGTTAAATTTTGAACAAATAACCATCTATAGGCAGCCTTAAGCAGTTGGTAGGTTCAGAACTTAAAGTTCTTACAGCCCTCTGAAAATGTGCAAGCTACTTGCAATTTTGCCACATACAGTGACTTATTCACCACACCTTTTGGCAGGGTTCTTCCCTGAGTGTTCAGAATAAAGAATCTTGTTAGTGCAGCACTGTCAGTGATCTTTACCAATTAGATAAATCCACCACACAGTCAACTTCCCTTCATTTAGTTTCCTTGTTCTCTTTCACCTTACACTGCACTGAACTCCACAGCCTAGTTAACAGGGCTAAAAAAAATTGAATTCCAGCTTGCCCTTGGGACAAGTATCTCTCAAATTTTGCTTGTCATGGGCAAGTCTTAGCTTACTCCTTTAATGATTTAGTTGGCAAATGACTTGCCTCATCCCTTGCCCATCAGGCAAGTGAGAATGAAAAGGTACTTGTCCAGAAGGAGAATCTACTTGTCCCGGACCGAGCCCTGTAGTCAGTATGATGGTAGCCTGGATATTGGGGGTCATGGTTGGTTTGCAAAAATCACCAGCCATGGAAAGCGTATTCTTCCAAGTACATGCATGAGCTGACAAATGAGAAGGACCCCAGATATCAGGCATGGTGAGAAACCCCTCCTTCTCCAGGGCTGTGCTCTAAAAGCGCCTGTGTGCAACAGGTGACTAACTTTTGCCTTTGGGAGACTGGAAAAACTCTCTGTTTCCATATAAGCTTTAGTGCTGGGCACCCAGGATTTCATGGTTAGGCACCTTTGGGTTCCTTGTAATTTTTCTTAGACCACAGCCTTGTTCTCATACTCGTGCAAGGAAGCTGTTTAAATGGAGTGACAGACTGTAAAGGGAAACCGCCATGCCTACTTAACATAGTCAGTAACATACAGTACCTTCCTCCCAGTCATGAATACTACTGTTTCTAGAATTTTCGTCACTTGACCTCCGACGCTTCTTGGTCTTTTGCAAATCACTTTCACTCCCTGGCAAAACTTCTCGAACTTGATGTGTCTCCACCTCCTTGGAGCCTCGACGCTGCTTCACTTTGGTTATAACTAACTTTGGAACATATAGCTGAATCCCCTTGAGAGCAGGAGATAACTTTACCATTGGTGATATGCATTGAGGGTGGTCCCTTCCTTGATCACTATTCGGTGATATCATACCCTCTGTTCTATTGGGTAACACATGCGAATGATTTTGTTTTGCGAGATTCAAGTCCATTGCTGACATGGGTGCTAAATCCTGTGCATCAGCTGTAGCATCAACACTGGTGTCATTTTTCTCTTCCACAGACTTTCTATTTGATCTTGAAGCTCTCTGCCGTGAGCTTTTCTCACTTGGTGTTACATTAAAGACATTGTCATGTTCTACAATCTCTGAATGGTGTAGTTGTGTTGAGCTGTGCTGTACTGGCTCATTCTCAATGTCAGCTTCTGATTTGCCCCTAGATGATTTACGCCTTTTCTTTGATTTTGACTCTGAACTAGTTCTAGTTCTAGTGCTGCCCATATGGCCTTCCTGTTGCTGTGCTGAAGTTTTGTCATGTGGATGAGAATTTCTTTGCTTTTGATTTAATGCAGCAAGCTGCTGCGATGCTTGTCCCAGAACTGAGGCATTAAAATTAAAGCCATTCTGTGATGCAAGTGCCTCAAGAGCATTAAGACTATCATAAGCACCTTGATCATAAACATTTGATGTTCTCTCCTGTGGCTGGGAAACATGTTGATAAAATTGAGTTTCATTCACGTTTCTTTTGACTGTTGTAGATAAATCAATAGTTCTTTGTCCTTTGCTTTGACGAGGAGCTGTCAATGCGCCTGTATACAAAAAAGGCAGCAAATACAATTATGTACTGTATGCTACTGTATGCACAACTCAATGAGCCCTGGCTGGGGACATTGCATTGTGTTCTTGGGAAAGACACTTTACTCTCACAATGCCTCTCTCCACCCAGGTGTATAAATGGGTACCAGCAAACTTAATACTGGGGGTAACCCTGTGATGGACTAACATCCCATCCAGGGGGGAGTAGTAATACTCCTTGTTACTTCATGCTTCAGAAAATGGGATAAGCTCCAGCCTGATGGGTCACTTGGCACTTATGCAGACTTTACCTCATTACTGTATGCTACTGTGTGGGGGTAACCCTGTGATGGACTAGCATCCTATCCACAGGGGAGGGGGGTACAAATACTCCCTGTCACTTCATGCTACAGAAACCAGAGATAACTGCTGACCTAATAGGACACTTGGCAAATATGCAGACTTTACCTAATAATAAATAAATAATTACTTTATTTAAGTGTCAAATGTATTTAGCACTATTAAAATTAATGTGCTACAGTAATTGGGGACAATGTAAATAAATAAACAAATATTTCAAATATAACATAAACTATTAAGAATCCCAACTGGTTGAAGGCTGACCAGTTGGCTATTTACACAACGTAGTCGAGGAGTTGAACTCGGGGCTACAGAGAACAAATCCAAATAGCAGTGGGGTGGAGGATTAACAGATTTATGAAATTTACAGTAATAGTATTTCAAGTTCAAAACTCTTCCAGCATCTTAGCCTTAAGTTATTTCATAACAAAGAATGACTAACCTTGATTAACATCAAGAACATCCTGATTTGTTTTAATTTGTGGTTCACTGTTGGATAGGCCTTGTCTCATATGCCTTGTCTTGACTGGTGAAAAAGTTTGTGTTGGACTCAATACTATGTGAGGTTGCATCAGATGCATATTTGGTGATCCTCCGTTGACAAGTACAGAATTCTCAGCTAAGCAAGGAAAAAATTATATATACAACTCATCATATACTTGTACATGTATGTAGACCAAAATATTGATGATATCACAGAACTGCAGTTCTCAGAATGGAAAAGTGTGCTTGACAAATGTCCTTACATATGCTATAGTTAAAATTTTCTATCATTTGGTGGTAAAAGAGCTGCGGATCTACAATCAGAAGTCTAGTACTATATAAGAACAACATTCCCAATTTATATGAAGTACCGGTACCCTCTTTTTGATTTTCAATATTGCAAGGAGACATTACATGAACTTGTTGGTTGCAATTAGATTATCAGGTCAAGATTTCTATTACACATAGAAATCGAGGGCGAATAACCTAATTGTCTTAGAATAAATCTACTAGTTGTTTAAACCTTATCTAAATCCTTTTACAGACACTTCGAAACTGCAAATAAGTGGCCGCCATTTTGTTAACAACCACACACTGCTAGGCTACTCACTATATCTAAAAAAATATATAGTGAGTAGCGTAACCAATGAGAGAACAGCATTTGTGATAGAGTGCCAGTAAATTTATACTACAATTACGCTGTATATATATCCATACTCATAAGATCCATATAGAACTTAACAAATAGAAGCACACCTCTTAGTTGTCCAGTACTGCTATGAGAACCTTGTGCTGTTCCATGGTATGGAGAGTAAGGTGCAGCATGGTTTTGAACTGCAAACTGGTGTGGGCTGGAGGCCATCTGATGTGGACTAGCACCCTGATCTGGAGGGCTGTGCTGAGGAGTGGCACGTTGATAAGGAGAATGTGCCTGCAAAGCTCCTGGAGAGCCTGCATAAAGCGGTGACCTTACCTTTGTTGGACTAACCCTTTGATGAGGGGACATATGATTGAATCCAACGGGAGAAAACCCTACAACGATATGTAATGAAAACAAATTTAGAGGTTTGAAGTAAAAGGCAGGAATGTAGCTAAGGCTCACCTGCCAGCTTAACAATGGCTGAAAGAGAGCTTAAAACTGGCTGGAATTTTACAAGAAAACAAAGACTTGGGGTAGCTTTGAAGACTGCCCTTTAGTGTTTTTCACCTACATCTCTGAAAAGGGCTACATGTTCCAGGGTCCGAAATTAACTTTTCTAGGCAGGCACCAACTGGCGACTGAAATTTTTTTTTCAGTCGCCATATGGAAAAATTTGGTCGCCAAAAAGTGTCAATAAAATTTTCCTTCGCAGCGAAACACAAACCAAAATTATTGGTCGCCAGATGGAAAATTCTGCTTGCCAATTTTTCTTTTAAGAATCGGAACGAGGAGAACGCATTTGGCGCCGCAATGATGACGATTTTTCCGCTAATGATAAGATTAAATACAAACACGCTGATTATTTATACACCTACCACTGAAAATCCACAACGAACGAATTGGATGCTGGTCATATACGCAGTTTCATGCGACAGCCAAATGTTTCAAGTCAATTCTATACCTTCTCCTGTCTCTACCTTTTGGAGAAGAAACGTACCTGACTGAAAACTGCCGTTTGGTTCCTTGCTCTATGTGCAAAATAATCTTTCCTTTCACGTTCTGTGAAGACGATCGACGGATCGCCATGTTGAATATTGAAATCTTCCACTAATTTCTTCATGGATGTTCCGTCTCCACTTTGTAATAAATTACGGAAAGAGTTCAGGACATCTTTGGACACCACATCGTCTGAATAAATATTCTTGACGAAAGAACGCACGTGGCCTTCTGCTCCCGCAATACGTATGTTATGGGAAACCACTGGAAAAACATGGCAGTGAAGCTTCGCACTGATCGTAGCTGTGAAATGTTGTGGTAGAGTTATAATAACAGGAAAATCAGTTTTATACTTCAAAAGCAGCGACCAATTGTGACCAATTGGCGGGCGGCTTTGAATGTTATTTTAATCGATTTGGCTGAAAATCTAAGTTTGTGTAATTATCGTGGCTTGAAATAGTTAATCGCCCGCTGGTGACCAGCTGTGAAATTCTGGTCGCCAGCGCAAAATTTTTAGTCGCATTGGCAACCAGGAAAGCACAATTTCGGACCCTGTGTTTGGGATGACTGTTACTACAATAGAGTTGTTAGTTCAAAATATTCCATCAAAAAACATCACCTTATGCAATTCAGTTTTATACAAAGATTAGGTCAGACATTGTGTTTTACCAGTTTTTAACTTTCATTCATTTGTCATCGTGTCATTTTATTTCTCACTTACCTTGTGCATCTTGATAACTTTCAGCTACAGTTTTAACTGGCTGGGGACTAAACACATTTGGTGTCTGTGAAATAATAGCTTGCAGAAGCAGTGGACCTCCTTGACAGGAAATGTCATCATCTTGATTAGCCCCATCTTTCAAGAGCCTGATCAAAAACACAACACACTATAAACAAAGTCATTTTCCTTTCAGCTTTACCCTAATTTTCCTTTTACACTAATTAATTCTCCTTCTTTGTTTTCTTTTCAATTACCTACTGTCTATCTACATTGTAGAACTTACATTGTAGAACTTACATTGTACAGGGAGCTAGCAAGAAAACCAACTGGTAAATTTAGCTTTCTAGCTTGCACTTTACTTTCACTACAGATTGAATCAACTTATGTGCCATCTTAAGATTGTAAAATTAGTTAATTAATTATTTATATGGACATGAGTGTTTTACTGGAAAATAAACCACCCTTAAAGTTCACAAGAACTACATTGGGAACCTGAGTGGTGTATTTTGCATATCCTCTCATAGTGAAGATATTGATGATGAAAATCAGGACTCAAAAAAACTTGAATTCCAGCATCCCCTTCAGACGAGCAGGTCTCAAATTTTGCTTGTCCTGGTTAAGTCTTAGTTTACCTTTTTATAATTTAGTTGGCAGATGACTTGCCTGGGCCCATGCCCATTGGGCAAGTAAGAATGAAAATTTTCTTGCCGGCAGGAAAATCTAGTTGTCTGGACGACTAGACTGCACTTTTTACAAGCCCTGGATATTGTTTCCCACTGTTTAACAGTTGTTTGTGCAAACTGTCAGTTGGTTTGCATAATAAAAAGAAGATTATACTCTGGCTTGAAGAAATAAATTTTTATTTTCTGGTGTTTAAAACAATCTTTTACTCACTCGCTGCACTTATCAGTAAAACATTTTTTTACCACTCAAAACTAAAATTCATATCTTTGTGCTACTGTGTAATATCCTCTTTTTGTTAGATAGACACAAGTTTTTTACTAGAAAATACACCACTTGCAAAATTCATACGAAACCACATCTGGGACTTCGGTGGCATATTTTCTATATCCTCACTAATAAAGATATTGATTACTTCACTGATATCATGTTTGACCCTTTGACTGTACTTAAATTTGTTGGTGTATGATCTAAACATCTTTGGAACTCCCTCGAAAGTCTTTGGCAATCTCTGGAAATCTTCAGTAATCTTTGGAAATTTTCGGAAATTGTTTGGAAACATTCATGTGCCCATAGGACAATTTTTGGAGAATCTTTGGAAATCTTTGGAAAGTGGTCCGAAATCTTCGGAAAATCATCAAAAATTCATTATTAGTATGTCTATATAATAAACAAAATACATGGTTGTTTGTAGATATAGAATATCTCTTCTCATGTTCAACTTTACATCTCACTCGTTTGTTGCGCTCACTTGTGAGATATCGAGTTGAACGCTCAAAGATATATTCCATATCTATGCACGCCCATGTATTATCCTTTATATATTAACACCTCAATAAAGAATTATTAATTATTATTATTATTAAATTATGACTAATGTAAACTTCCCAGAAGTTCTGTGATTCTCTTAAAAATTACATACATCTACGCATCGCAATAAGAATAAAATAGAACACAGGCTTACAGTACAAATGTCCAAAACAAAATATTGAGGAAGTACTGTTTAAGAGTTCTTGCAATCTTACATTTTTCTTGCCATTATTCATGTTTTTAACAGTTTACAAAAGTCTGAAAGCTTAAATGTTTTGGTAGCTACATCTAAACCACGTTTTGTTATTTGCCGAAAATAAAACTGTACTGCAATGATATTAAAATACAAGACGCTTTGTTCAAACTAAGCTAAAAGGTTAAATATCCTTTCCTAAGTACAATCGTGCTCTAACATGTCCATGTAAACACGAAAAATACGAACTCACTGTTTCAAAATAGAAGTTACGTTGAAATCAATTTGATTGTGATTAACGAAAAGACCAATACTAACTACGTTATTTCGACGTTTTAACGACCCATTTGCAAACGAACAATGAACTTTTATCGAGCTTTTTACTTACAATTGGTCTGTCGTCGACTTTGCAATGCAAAGTGCCTGAGAAAGCTGCTGCACTAGTACACGATCAGGCCGATGAAGAATTTCCCTGGCTTCCTCAGCAATGTTTGGGCTGTGCAGCAAGTTATCTGTCCTTTTGGAAGATGAAGGCCCGGGAAAAGGCAATTCTGGTAGTACTACAATGAAAGAGTGATACGTAAGCTAAAGCCTCAAATGTTTGAATGAATCCTGCCTACAAAGCTATAATGAGCTTAAAATTGAACGGAAGTTGCAATTACACCAAGCTCAAATCAGAGATCGATTTTGCAATCAGTTCGTAAATTCCGTACTCGACAGTCTTTAGGACTTTATTCGCTCCGCCAAATGAAAAAGAGTGAAATTAAAGGCTTTCGCAAAGTGAAATACTATTTCAAAATTTTACTTACGATCGGTTAGACTGGTGATGCCAGCAAGTGTTGCAATGGGCACACTTGTATCCATCCTCCCGAGACAAAACCGTCAACACGGAACCGAAACGATGGCACACAAGGCGAAGAAATAACCACAGAACCTTTCTGAAGATTTTCAACCCATTATAGAAAGAGACTTGTTGAAAAGTTGTAAAAATTCTCACCGCCGGCCATATTCATTTTAACAACAATGGCGAGAATAATCAACAGTGCCATTCGAACGCGCGCCAAACCACCGCGGCCGCTCAGCATCCGGGATATTCTCTGAGCTGAGAGACTGGGACCAGCGTCGTCGTGTACGCTACACAATGTGTGTCGGACCCCGCCTATTCGAACTTCCCCGTTATTTCGAGCTCAAAACAATTTCCCTTCGATTTGCCCTTCAGTCATTTAATATCGGCTATTTCGAACTTTTTTCCGTTTCCTCTGAGAGTTTGAAATTAGCCTGCGTAACAAGCGTTCCCGTACAAACATTCTGACTACGCGTAAATTGGAGCGAGAGCAAAACTTCGACGAAGCAGGGAGGTGTACGAGCGGCCAGAATGCGGAAAAGCTCTTCTTACGGGAACGCTTGCTAGGCAGGCTAGGAACATGATCATATATTTAAAGGGAACAATCCTGGGGAAAAAGGGATATTTTGGAGATTAGTTGGAGGGACTGAAATAGAACAAGAGGAAAAAGTGAAAATTTTGAGGGATCAATGAAACATGTCCCCCTCCCCCCTCCCCCTCCATAGGCCCTCAAATAGCGGGGTCTAAATGTACTAGTGTTTCTTTCGTATTTTTTTTCCTGGGGGAAGGGGAGGCTAACGCATCTACGTTTACTTGATCATGTTGGAAAGCACAAATGAGAAAATAAGACAGTCGAAGAGAAAGTAGGTTTATATCCGCCTTAGGGCTTTGTGATTATAAGTTTTGGAATCGAACATCAGCCCATAAGGAGGATAGAATCTGGTTGAGTCAAATGATAGTAAATAAAGGAATGAAATTAGAAAACAAGGAACAGCTTACCTAGCTTTACTTCAGAAACCGTGCAGGGAAAGGGGCTGAGCGGGCTTTAACCCTCTCCCCCACACGGTCGTCACTTTTTAACAGTAAAAAATAAATAAGAAAAGAAAAACATTGTATAATATAACAACTTATTATGAATATTATGCAGTTCGTCTTCATTAGATGATTATATACCTTGACGAGACACTGACGAGAAACTCCTTGGTGAGATATGCGTGGGCGTTTTCACGACTGAAAACGCTGTAAGGTGGACAGGGCCTGAGACTTGAGAACAAACATACCCCACGAAAAAACGAACTATGACAGGCTGAAATGTTGTACAGCGTTGATTGAATCTCTCTGAAGGAAAACCGTTGGCCCCCTGGTTTATTACAAGGTTATTAGCAGGGCATTGTTACAGCGGCGTAAATTTCATTGAACAAAGTCGGATGTGATATTGAATTCAAAGGCCTGATTATTAATTTTTAAAGTCCTGTCCAAAGGGGAAATGTTTGGCAATCAAACATTGTTTGGTGACCAAACATTTTCCCGTTTGGACACCCTTTTTGATCGTGTTTGATAAACATTTGATCAAACATAGTTCATTCAAACATGTTTGATACCGGCTGTTTGGCCAGTCAGTACAACATCAACAAGTTAATTGTTTGCATTGATCGCCAAGCAATGTCAGTTTGATCGTACTTGGTCCCAAAACATATTTTGATTACACAGGGCTTTACACTTGCACATTATTAAAGAAAAAACGCCTCTAAATCGCTGGAAGTTTGTAATCGTGTACCACCAAAACGAAACAGTCATTAACACCGTTTCCATTAATCCAGACATAAACATCGTTTGAAAAGTGTTTACCACTTTCGGTCTTGAAACTAGTTTTTATCATATTTACTGAACTTGGCTATGAATCCATGGTGATGTTTTTCCCATGACATCCGTTTACTTCGCTCTAGAAGAGCTTTCATAACCGTCTATAGGAGACGGAGAGTTACAGGTAAACAATTCACTATTTTTTATTCTTTTTTTACTCTCATCCCACTCAGCTAGATTGTATGCTTTCTGTGATCAGCCCATGAAACAAAATAGAGGGCTAGTTAAGAGTAATTTTAAGAACATCGACTATTGCCACCAAATTTCCTTCCAGGATTTGTCAAGATCTAGTGAACCTACGCTCCATAAACAAGACTATTCTCAGTTTTAAGCTTCCAGTTTCACATTCTCTTTTTCCATAATAATGAATACATTTTATTTAATGGACTAAGCGGGCAAACGGCGCTCAATTTTCCACGGACACCAAAGTTGTAACGAATTTGGCTCAGGTTGCGGCAGGTATATTTTGCAGGGTGCAGGGTGCAGGTTGCAGGTTGAAATGTAATTATAACTGGAAAACCGCTGGCACTTGAAAGAACGTACAGTTGGTAGAATTACCGTGACTCAGTCTGCCTCAACCTTTCAATGTGTAAGCCAACCTCGTACCCAGAATTTTCCCTCCGCTTGACCAGCGGTCGAGAAATGGGCGACCTTGGAAGGTTTTGATTGGAAGTCCGAAAATACCATGCAGTAGCTGATAAACAGGTGCACCATACTCGTCTCTAGTGCTACTCGTTTTAGAATGTCATTACGACCAAAAGAAACGGAGACTCTGGGGACGAGAATGACAAATGCTCATTATAGCCCACAGAGGCTCTGCTAATTTTCTTTTAGAGTAGCACTGGGGAGGAGAACGACATGTGCTCAATCGAGCCACTGATGTTTTACTTCCGCTCATATCCATTGTTTTTAAAACCAATCACAATCGAACCTGTAACGAAACTCACGAGTGTCGCTCGTTTCGCCAAGCAGTGAAGAACGAAGACTCGAGGAACGAGATTATGTACATGCAAACTCATATTCCAGCCAACAACTACACAGAAAGAGGACTTGGGGTTGACGGGGACCCCTTTAATTTTTGTTATTATAAGACATATCGCAAGCATAATGACCTTGAAATAAATTAAAGCCGTGGTGAGTGCGCAAAGGCGCAATAGCGTGCAATAATGTTCCACTCTGAAAACGCATCAAATGTTTTCCGTCCACACTACGCCGGAGGAATTTAGAAACGCAACACCAGTCATTTTGGATTTGTGTTTGAAGAAAACTCAGTCAGAGAAATCATACGAGTTCCCGTGACGCCAACGTTTTCGAAAAGCTTGATTTTCAAAATGTTTTCCGTCCACTGGAAAATGAAAAACCCACGTTTTCAAATCCCTCCGGTTTGAAGAGCGTTTTCGGCGAAAAGCTCCGTTTTGGTGACGGATTAGTGTGGACAGCCGGTAGGCCTAACTGCAGAAATATAAAGCTGCGTTTTCAAATTAATATTCCTCCGGCGTAGTGTGGACGCTGCCTCAGTGACAGGTTTCATGCAATGGCGGAACACATTGTAAATTAATTGATCTTCTGAAGCCTAACTGGCGATTATTTTTTTAGGGTAATCGGCTGAGGTTTTATTGTCCTCTCTGGTGAGATTTAGCTCCCTTCTAATCAATATTATCTTCTTCTCCTGTTAGGGTAGGTGTTAACCTTTTCTCGTACATCTCCCGGTCTCAGAGGAATATGTTAATATTACTTTAATTTTTTTTAACTTCTAATTTGTTATGCTACTTAACTTGCTCTATAATCAGTTGATCTTTTGTGCTCTAATTTGTTTGTTAGCTGTCTATCTCACTCTCACGGATCTCTTACTTTCTGGACCCTACAATGTGGGCTGAAAGTGTTGGGACAGTGAACGCAATACGATCAAAATTCACTCCAACACCCCTTTCACCTCCAAACAATGGTGAACTGGGATCGTTGGACAGACATTAGCCAGGCAAAATAAGTGTCAATGTTCGCTAAGAGCTTCCCAACATTGCCTGGGGGAGGTAGGACGGGGGGGGGGGGGGGTTAAGGTGGATCCAGGGTCATAAAAATGATGGCCAGAGTAAAACGCACCAACTTGAAAGGATTCCTGGAACTGTTTCAAGGACATCTATCCTCCATTATAGCTCTCGAAGGGACCTGATTTGTGCTCCACCTAATGCTATTTTTAGACATCCTTTTCTCTGCGTCTAGAAACACCCCGATGAATAATAGGCTATTTCCGAGCTGCCTTTTGACTCTATGTTAAAACGATATTTTGCATTGTGCGAAACCATTCATATGAATATGTATTTCCCCTACAGGTTCATTTTCATTTAAATCAAACTCCTGCATCTTTATATTTGCACGGGGACTCGTTTTGAAGCAGGGGTAACTCGGAAATGGCCTATTAATTGCCTTACTACCCTGGTGAGGTTTGTTTGCATCAGGGGCCAACATAAGAGCTTCACCAGTTCTTTCTGCCTGTGGGTGTCACCTTCTTGCAGGTTCGGTCTTAACGCTTGTCATTAAGTCTTGTTGAACATCAGCTTGACTCCGGAAAGTGACAAGCAATACTGTTTTAAGGTGTAAGGTGTAAGGTGTAAGGTGTAAGGTGTAAGGTGTACTGCCGTTTTAAGGTGTAAGTATTTCTTATACAATACTTACAGAAGTACATCCAACGCCTCAATGCCTAGTTTTTCGGTCAAATGATTGCTTTGATGCGAAAACACTCATAACAAGACGACGTAACTGCCACAACATATTGCTTTAAAAAAATATTATGTTCATGAGCTTGGCCGGACCGTCTTAAAATACACTCTTTTTTTCATAAGAACACTATTTTTCCGGCCAAGGCTGAAAATTCTTATTTTTGTGCCACTGATTTTAGGCTGAAAATATCATTGTGAATATATTCTTAGAATATAGCGTATGACATTTCAGTCGAAGGCATGTATTGGGCTATCAGTTAGAACGTGTTTGGTGTCTAGATGGTGTTGAAGTAATTTTGGAGCCAGACTGCAGACATCAAAGTCTGACATGACACACACATATATAGTACATAACTTTTTGCAGAAATGTTATTACGGTTATTGCTGTTTTGTTGCTGTTTTTTTTTTTTTGGCAGGTCTTGCCGTTTTAAGAAAGGAAGAATTTTAATTATACGGTTTAGTTAAAACATGTAATTGCGGTATTTACAAATTTTTAACACACAAAATTACATTCTTTTTAAAATCTCAGCCTTGGGTTTATTCTTAAAATATTCTTAAAATTGCGCAAATTTCAGCCTCGATATTCTTAAAAGATATGTTTTTATAAAAAAAGAGATTGTAGTGGCCCTAGAACATTGCCTAGAGGATTATTTTTATATTTACATCTAATAGCTTCTATGATCGGTAAAATTACAAATTGCTGCCATTCATATAAGAAAGTGATAGGTTTGAGAAAATTCTGCTCGCAGCATAAATTTTGCTCATTTAGGAAAGTGCGTGTCAACGCTTAAAGGAAGTCTATTTTCTGCTCATAGTTCTGTTCAAACGAATGTATTTTTACTCGGTTGAATATTGAGTGATTTACGTTCAGGTTTGCCGAATTTTGGGGCCAGCGATTGAGGATTCTTAAAACAATTGCAACACCGGGGTTTCAATTTTGTTTATTTTACCAGGTAATGCTACCGGTTGTATGTATATTATGTTAAGCTTTGTCCTCAATGGACTCTCTTTATTTCGCTTTTTACAATTACACTTAACATGTTTGTATCGTAGTCACGATTAATTACTGCTGAATTTTTGGTCATTCTGTTTCAAGATTCTGCCTGAAAATTCAGTTATCCTCAGCGCCAGTGATACTAGACTCACATCCAGATGATACAAGCCACAACTATAAATAAGCTAGGAAATTAAAACGGAAGAGTTTTCACCTTGTTCCGTGTCTGATCTTATCACCCGTAGGCTTGGTAGCCTGCGAACATGCTGTTTATATGATAATTTCTAAATTCAAAATATGAAGATCCTTATTGAGACATGACAAGAAAGGACTTCAAGTAATCGAACGATGATTCTTGATCCCCTATAAACCAAAGGAATTTTGTTTTGCTTCAGAAATCCATCGGGCAACCGGAAATATTGCTGCAGCGCCGGACAGAGATGGCAGGTACACCTTTACAAGAGCCCTCGGAAAAAAAGTCAAGTAATGTCTTCACATTCTGTTCGAAGCACAAAACTCGTATTACCCTGGGTCTGTTTTACTTCTTCTTCGAAACCGGCATCATTCAGCTTTAAAATGTTTTTCTTGCCCGTTTACTGGCAGCAGCTTGGCTTGTCTCCGACTCAAATTGGGATCTTGCGAGCAGTTTGGGGCATTGCGTACTCCTTGGGAGCGGTCATCTTTGGGAAAATGGCGAGCAAGTGGAAAATCCGGCGGGCACTGTTGCTGATGAGCGTTTTGTCCACGGCTATAACACCGCTAGTTTCCTTGCTTCCAAGGAGAACACATGACAAATGCTTGGAGAAGCTGAGAATGGGATCGCCCGAGCAGGCAACTAAACGTCGCACAACTGTCTTTCACGACGGTCAAGATGATTTTGGTCATCAATGGAGCAACCTTCGCATGGCTGGTAAAATGAATTCAAAAGACCATAGCAATCATCTTAACCGTATCTTTGGCTTTCAATCTCATCTCAACAAGTTAGAAGAAAAACGTATAAAGCGTGGGTATGAAAAGCTTCACCACCTTCAATATGTACATTCATTTGGGTCCACACGACTGGCAAGGCAGCAGATACCTGCCAACAACGGAAGGTCTTGGTTCTTGAGAAGGATCTAGAGGACATTAACAGTATCTTCATCATATTTTTCTTCATTGTGTTTGTTGGAGAACTTCTCTCGTCCCCAGCATTCAATTTGGCCAATTCCGAAATTGTGGAATACCTCGGAGAAAAAAGTCGAGAATTTGAAAGGATCCGGCTTTGGGGCCCAATCGGTCATATGATTGCCGCACCAACCACCGCTGTATTGGTTACTCACTTCCATTACGTCCTTTGTGGAGAGTACCAAGACAACTTTGCCATCGTCTTTGGTGTTATTTCCTTGATGGCTTCAGCTGCTTTTGTAGCTGTAACACAGTTTGGAAATCAAAAGACAGAGGACACAAGAGATGTGGCTCAAGACAGCGACAGTGACAAACAACTGACTTTAATCAAGTTCTTCTCTCGATATCAAAACTTTGTCTTCATCTTTATGACATTTCTGATCGGTTGCTTCGACGGAGTTGTGTTGACATGTGGGTTCTGGTACACCAAGACTCTGGACGTTTCCATAGCTACCTTGGTGTTTGGCTTCTCTCGACTGACTACTTCTGCTGTCAGTCTGGTGTTTCTGGGTCTCACAGGGACCTGTGTCAAAAAGACGGGCTACAGTCGTGTCACCGTGTTTTCCATGCTACTGTTTCTGAGTTGGTTTACAGGAATTTCCTTCATGACGAATCCTTGGTTTATGCTCCTTTTTGAGTCAATCGGTTACATAGCCTTTGTGGTTGGCTTTACCGGACTAATAAGCTATTTCGGTGAGGTTACACCACACCATTTGATGGATACAGTACAAGGTATGTAATAAGTACCGTAAAATGGAATTATTGAAAAGTCATTTCTTACTAAGCTGATTTTGGTCTGGGTAGATGCAAAAAAGCAGATCAAAACACGACAGACAAACAAACAAACAAAAAAACAATCAATTCCTTTACTCCCATTAGCGGCATTATTTTTCATCCAGTTAAAGAGTGCCCGTGTCCAGTTGCCTCGCCTTTTTCTGCCTCCTTCCTATAATTTTCCGCGTCTCACAGTTGTCTCCCTTGGGGACCCAAAAAAGCTCGGCATCATTAGGATTCCAGCCTGAAGCCATTACCGGTACTCTTCAAACATGCACATCGAGTGTTCTTTTGGCTTGTAAGTAGAAGAGGCGTGCGGCGCAAGAAAGTGAGCTCGTCCTCCGTAAGTCGCGGGGTAGGTGCTTGTACTATTTGGGAATTCCTTTACATGTACCTAATTTAGATAACCCTACGACATTTTTCGTGTTTGCAGGAGGCGTAAATAGCTTGTTTCTTGGAGTGGGATGTGGAATAGGAACTGGTCTGTGCGGGTTTTTTTATTGACGCAATCGGTGCTGTAAATGCGTTCCGTTCGTTCGCTGCTGGGACTCCCGTGCTAATCATGCTGTTCGTGGCTTCTCAGGTAGCTTATTATTGCTTCAAATCTGACAAAGGAGAGGGGCAGGAGAGACTCCTGGAATCAACTCTAAGGATTTTGCATCATTGCCAAATCGCCATACAATGGGCCAGACAAGTAGACCCAAGTAGTCTTCTTCAGAAACGTCATACTTTAATGTCTTTCTCTTTTTAAGGAAAAAAGTGCTTTTGAAATTTACAACGTTGACACCTTAGTGTGTGGTCGTTTGCATAAAATAGGTCGACGACTTTCTTCTGATTACATCTACTCTTTGGTATCGTCAAGCATTCCTCTCCCTGTTTGAAAAGGAACAATTGAACCTCGTCCCCGGGATCTTCTCTACTTTTCTTTTCCCGATCCCAATCGTCGAGCTCAAGACGCTGGGGACAAGGTTCACTACCGCAATAAATTAAAGAGCCCAAATGGTACCTCATGGGACAGTCAGGGGGGCATTTACCCCCTTTCGTCGAGTTTTTGGTACATTTTGTCCAAGAAGCAAAATTAAACCTAAGCGAAATTCGCACACAAGGAGCACTCCGGAAGGTTCGTTTCTATCATTTTCACTAAGTACTGCGAAGAGACGATGAAGAGTGAGAGTTAATCCCCCAGATAGGTAACGACTCTCCCATTATGTTAAGACATGGTACCTGGTTCTCCCACTGATTATCTTACCATGAGCATTGCGTGGATGTTTTCGTGGAGGATGAAATCGTATGTAGAGCTGCTCCAGCTGTCCACATGAGCAAAATGTGCAAATATTTCTAAAAATATCCTTGCAAACACGATAAGGTTTATATGAGTATTAAACTCTCTTACCCTTCATTCTCTCTTCATATTGTCTAATAAGCCGTTTCTCTTTGAAATTATATACATATCTCTTGAAAACGCTTCGTAACGAATGGGGCGGTTGTCGTTCATCTAAAGATTCTCCTGTCTAAACCATAATTGCTTCTTTTTAGTCTATATATTATTACAGTGTTTTTGCCCTAAGGTAAAAACAAGTTACAAATGTGGTTCCAGAAAATATCCATACCTCCCCCATGGAAGGGATTTTATCCAAGACCCCTCGCCCCCCTGGAAATTCCAATTAAGCTTAATACATTTGTTTTGGTCTTAGAGAACCCCCTACCCCTCAGGAAATTCCATCCCTTCTGTGGGGGAGTATGGATATTTTCTGGATCTGCACAAATTATGAAGTTCAACTTTAGATATATAATAATGATATAATTGCTTTCAGTAAAATTGTCAATCATGTGGGAGAACTAATAATTAAATGAAAATGTTCTCGTGGCATTTGATAATTATGCTGATTTGGGGTGTTAAAAATTTGATGAAAGTTCTAAAATATCTTAATTATTAACAAAAAGAATGGAGTCCTGCATCAATATGAAAATTTACAGAAAGTTGTCTGGAATGTATTATCGAACAGCTTTGCAGGAAAAACTTATACACATTTCATTCCACTCTCTGTGTTGTCATATCTTACAGGTATATAAAATACTTTCTTATGTTCTATTCTACCTCCTTGGGCGACATTTGCATAACTAGCATAACAACTATACTAGTTATACAAATGACGTCCAATTATTATTAATTACTAATTATAAGAAATGCTTTGTGTTTTTATAGGCCTTTTCACATAGCCCTGTCATGTGACCTTCAGAAATTAATCATATAATATGGTTGTGGAACAGAATTCATGCCAGAAATCAAAAGAGCATGATAAACTTTATAGAATAGCTGAGTCTATTGATGTTTACTGCAAAGAGCTTGCAATAGATCCATTGCAACAGATCCATTGAAACAGATCCATTGAAACAGATTCTGTGGTACCTCATACCTGGAGGAGGGGGGGGGGGGGATTCAATATAAAAAGGAAAGGGGTGCTTGTTGTATCTTTGAGGGGTTAAAAAAAGCGGTTTTGCTATCTCTTAGGGTGTTTACCCTCAAAAGGTCCACAACAGGGGCTTTTAAAGTACCTTTTAGGGTATTCAGCCGAGGAATAAGAATTTGACTGGATATAGTGTGTTGTTCTAGAATTGATAGTTCTTTGGGGTGAAAATATTTCAAGCCACACCCACAAAGCAGGATCTTGGTACCTCACTTGGGGGTTCTTTTCAAAATTTCCCACAAGCATCCCCGTCCCTTTTGTAAGAGTCTCCCCTAGACCTCATACTGCAAAAACATAGATATGCATGTGCAACCCTCATAATAAAAGGAATGCACATGCTGAAATAGCTAAGCAAACTTATGTGGCAGCTGAATGGTACAACACTTCAGGCCATGTGTTGCTACTGGTAATGATGCAACTTTACTCCACTTGTTTTTTTCAGGATCATAACACTCAGTTTCTAAGGTACAAAGGGCATTCCTGTCACATCCCCCCACAATGTAGATTTTGTCACTCTCCACAGCTATCCCTGCATCCCATCTGGCAGTGCTGGCGGGTACAATCATGGACCATTGGTCAATGTCAGGCTCATAAACTTCACCGCTGTTCAGGTGGAATGAGCCATCCCAGCCACCTAAGGAGTAATTTACTAGAGTTTTTACAAACTTATTATCTGTTAAGCGAGCATGATGTCATGTATTTCAGAAGTTAGAAATGTAAGAATCCTCCCTATAGCACCTAAATTTTTGTGATACAAAAAATATTGAGAAAACTTGACTCTGAGGATTTGAGAACTGGCATGTGCCAAATGAAGGGCTGTAGGCATAACCAACCAATGTTGATGATTAAACATTTTCTTTCATCTTCCCCAATTTGCGTGTTTTTGTTTTTGTACGTGCAATTCACTTGAAAATCATAGACCAATTATGGACCACAATTTTTCCTGGTTTTGACCTAGGAAGAAAACAAGGAAAACAAACAAACATACAAACAAACAAACAAACAAACAAACAAAACATGACCCAGAAGTCAGCCACAGATTGTCAAACACCCTAAGGCCTTCAATATGCTTGAGAATATAACCTCCAACCAATGAGTATCCTTAATCCAAGTAGGGAGAAGGAATACTGCAAGCCATTTTATGCTAAAGAAATCATATTTCACTATCGGCCTGATGAAGAAACTGTAGAATACATCTTCTGACTCACCAATGACATAGATTTTTCCATTTGTAGCTGCCCCAGATGCACTTGCACGTTTGTCATGCATTGGTGCAATAGGCCGCCATGTGTTCGTCACAGGGTCAAGATACTCCCCAGTGTTGAGGGACATCCCAACATAACTCACTCCACCAATCACGTAAAGTGCACGGCATGTCAACACACATGGGCTGCTACGGCAAGTTGTCATGGGTGCTGTGAATGTCCATGTGTTTGTAGAGGGGTTGTAACGTTCCACACTGTTTAGCCGGAAGTTGCCTTCATCGCACCCTCCAACTGCATACATATTTCCTATAAAGAACAAATGTTTAATATTGATCAAGGCTCAGGGGTAAAAAGATCAAGTTTGTATTTGAGTGATGGGCCAGTCTGGTCTGCAACTTATCTCTGGATTCAGTTGAACACAACTTTGCTTTAAGAATCTTTCTACTTCACCCTGGGTGGGATGCCAGTCCATTGCCAGGTTACTTCTCAGCATTAAATTTGTCAGTACCCTTAAACACATGGGTGGACAGAGATACTACAAATTATCTCACTTGTGAGTAAAGTGTCTTGCCCAAGAACAATCACTGCGAGGTTGCTTTTCAAATTCTTAATAGAATCATTGACAGGCCAAGTATGGTTACATTTAGTTATGCTTTGTACAGCATGCTAGCCTGATGAACAAACAAACATCCCTCGTCACTGGCTTGCTCAAATACTCTTCTCATGTTAGTGCATCTTTATATTATTATTTAACTGATTAAAAACCTTTTCCTCCATCTTCAACACCTAGATACAATCATAAGAGTATTAGCCTCTCGGGGGGATTAACCCACATTTAAAATCAATTATTAGTCTTAACGTTTGGGTGCCTCCAGTTAGCAGAGGGTTTCACCTTCTGCTATTTTACCAAGACACATTGATAAAGTTGTTTCAGAGGCAGATCCAGGATTATTCTTGGAGAGGGGGGCGCACTACTAAGGAATGGCATAACTGACTGGTGAGGTAGACAAATTTTAAAAGCAAATAGAAAGAAGAAGGCTTCATCTCAGGGGGTGGGGAGGTTGCACACCCTGCACCCTCCCCCTAGATTGGCCCCTGTGTTGTTGTTAACAGTAATCAAACTGCAGAAGAAAGATGATTAAGGAAAATAATTCTCACCATCAAGCACTGCAACATTAAGCAAGCTTCGTCTCATATTCATGGGTGCAACCATTGTCCATGTGTTAGTTCTTGGATCATATCTCTCTACAGAGTTCAGAGAGCTCTGTGCAGCACCTGAGGAAAAGAGAATTCAAAATAATTAACAGCAGTTGTTATTATTATATGGTACATTGGTCCAGGATGAAAAGAAGAATTCTGATCAGATCCCTGAGCAGTCTGCATTTTGTAGTTAAACTTTCACGAATGTGCCTGATAAATGTAAATATGTGCTTCACTTTGGTGCACATGCTTAGAGTTGATTCATTAATTTATCAGCTGAATTTTAAAAGAATCATTATGATATAAATACTTTATTCAACTAACTTAATTGGTCTGTATTGGGGAAATATTGCTCTTGTTCTTTTCCTTGCAAGTTTATGGAGCGAGCCACAGGCAAGGTCCAGAAAGTTGCCAAAACAAAAACACTCGACCAATATTTCCCCAATACCAACCTCATGGCAGTGACTCCAATGTGTTTAGAATAAACACTGTCTAAGTTGGACACTTCCATAAACACTGCCTTAGTTGGAAAGAGGAGAATAATTTGCAATTACCTTCACGTGACTGTCCACCCACTGCATACACCATGTCTCCAGTGACAGCCAGTCCATGCCGACACCGTGCCGTGAGCATGTGTGCCAATGGACTCCACCTGTTTACTGATGGAAAATACCCATAAGTGTCTCTCATCACTGTAGACCCCTGAATTCCGCCAGCGGCAAATATGACTGAAATAACACCCATCGACCGTCTAGGCTTGGTTCTAGAACCTTTGATCAAGTGTCTTCGATCAGGAAGCATGTGGTAGTTCTTGGCCTCTAGCAACAGAGCTGTGCATTCGGGAGATGAAAGGACGATCTCTTCAGTTTCGACGTGATCCGCAAGATAATACGGTGACATGAGAGGGAAACGGACGTGTTGTGACATCTGTTTAAAATAACCTCTCCTAGCGTCCGCATCGTGATTGATCCAATGCATTAAACATTCAAACACCTGTTCCTCTCTCTCGACACGTATGTCATCACTGCTAAGATACTCGGCCAGCCGTTCAGCCGACAGTGATTTAAACTCATCCGTTTGTGAAACAGCTACAAAATTATCGTAGATGTATTCATTTGCCGTACCTCTCAGCGCAGAGCAGTCGAATTTAAACGCCGCCGCTTCGATCCCCAAGCAATTGGAAGGGTTCAACATGGCCTTCATAAAGGAAACGCAAGTTTCCTTCAAACTGGTCATCAACAGATAATTCGAAGCGGAAACAAAATCCTTGACATTGAAAGGAGTGATCTTGATGCTTCCGGTGTACATAAAGTTTAACAACTCTTCCATGATTTCCGCTGTGATGTTTTCAAGGATCACGGGTTTGTTTTCCAACTGTTCTCGCATATTACTCGAGAACATTGCCCGGAAATACGGACTGCTCGCCGCCAATATGTTACGATGGGCGTAGAACTGTTTGCCATTGACCACAATCACTACTTCGCACAATATGTTGTGTTTCCGGAACTCGTTAAGGGCATTCATCATCTGTACACAGTAGTTCGCTACAGGCACGTACACCTGCGAGAGCTCCACGGAGGCCATTTTCGAGCTTCTTGTTTCCTCACTGACCTCACTCGTCACCAGGTTTTCTGCGTTGGACCGAGTAAAATTACCGCTGATCAGATTAAAATGACTGCCGGCTCGAAGAGAATAAAACCAAAATGGCGAACTTCGAAGTCGCGTTGTCCACGGAAGCTAGTGGCGATAATTTCTGCGTATCTTTGTGGGATATAAACTCAGGTATGCAACTGAAAGCTTACAAAGGAGGTGGCTGTCCGTGTCGATGTGTTTGCTTGCTTGGAAATGATTACGTCCTGGCATCACAGTTGAATAAGCCGGTCATACACGTGTGGAACATGGCAAAGGTACAATAATTAAGACAGATACATAGTTTAAAAACTAGTGGATTGGAGAAGGTATCGATAGTGAACTTTTCAATAGAAATCGAATTTTAGGGGGATATATTTACAATTTGACAAAGTGTTTGCACCCCCTAGCTAGGGGAGGGGATCTCCCTCGGGGGTTTCTGAAAGGGTTTCGTATGTTTCCCTCAAATTTATTTCTAGCCCCCTAGTGGCATCATTTCTCAAACATAATTAAAATTTCAATGGCTTTTGCCTTCCCCCTGATATTAGAGGTTGAAGCCATTATTATTTCTTAATGACTTTTCCCGGGGGTAGGGATAAATTGTACAAGGGAAAGTCCCCCTAGCTACCAGTTCCTTGGCAGATATTTCCCCCTTAATTCCCAGCTATGGCTTTACAAAATCCCCTTTTGCTATTCCTATGAATTTTTGACTATTCCTTGAATTTTCCCTTATCCTATGCAATTCCCCTGTATAATTTTCTGGGCAGTGCATAGGGTTCAACCCCAGGAAGAAGTGGGTGATATTGAAATAGCAGTGACTAATGCTTTTGTCTAATATCAATAAAGACAATAGTTTTAAATATCTTATTCATTGATTAGAAGTTCCTGTAATACTTTTTCAGGCATAATATCTTAAAAAGTATGGGGACGTGGCTGCCATTTATAGTTCAAATACACTAAGTATTACCAGTTTTCATGTGACATCATCATTTTCCAAAATAAGAAATTACCAATCCTTCTGAAGTTTTACAATGTAGTTTCATCAGATGTTAGACCCTCTTATAACTTTACATTTTGCAACGCTTAAGTCTGACAGGGTCCTCATTATGTAATAAGGCACGTCTGAATTTCCAAGTTTATGCGTTGTGTGACCACAGGTGGACCATTCTATGTATTCATTGTTAATAATTGTGTATATAAAACAAACAGAATCTATGAGGGTTATGAATAAAGCTCTGAAAATTGTATATCTAAATTACATCTCGGTCTGAATATCCCAATAAAGTTAAATGAAATGTTAATCGACTCGTGTGATGCTTTTCCCTTCCCTGGACTGTCTGAAGTATCTTTTTGTAATGCCTTTTACATTGGAAAAACAGAACGTCGGTTGCATGACAGGAAAACAAAACATTTTAAAGCGTTGACAAGTACTAACCAGGTTTCTGCCGTGGCAGACTATATGACCCTGGCAGGCCACTGGATAAAATGGGATCACTTTGACATTTTAGCCACCAGATGATCTGATGTGCATTGTAAAATTAAAGAAACATTAATGATTTGTGATTTGCAACCAGCACTTAATGAAACTGTTGGCAATGAGAAACTCCTTCTCTACTAGCCATTTATATGTTTTTTTTTTTCCAGCAGATTTTAAGTCTGTTTATTTTCATTTATATCTATTGACATTTCTTTACTTATTACGTACCAGTTTTCCTTATTAGGTACTAGTTTTCTCATTTAAATTTATTGTAATGCAGCTAACCATTTGGACTTCTGATGATGTATGTAGAAACATATGAAACATTAAGTTCTCAAATCAAGGTTTTTACCCTATAGGGTATTAGGGTATTGGGGTATTAGGGTATTAGAGTATTGGGGTATTGGGGTATTGGGGTACTGGGGTATTGGGGTATTAGGGAATTATGGTATTAGTGTATTAGGGTGTAAGGGTATTAGGGTATTAGGGTATTAGGGTATTGCGGTATTTGGGTACTGGGGTATTGGGGTATTATGGTATTTGTGGATTGGTGCATTAGCTATTGGGGTATTAGGGTATTGGAGTATTGGGATATTAGGGTATTAGGGTGTTAGGGTATTAGGGTATTGGTGGATTGGTGTATTAGGGTATTGGGGTATTAGGTTATTAGGGTATTAGGGCATTAGGGTATTATTAGGGTATTATTGGTGGATTAGGATATTAGGGTATCATGGTATTGGGGTTGAAATCCAGGAAATAAGGGTATTGGTGTATCAGGGAATTGGGGTATTAGGATATTACAGTATTGGTGGATTGGTGTATTAGTGTATTGGGGTATTAGGGTATAAGGGTATTTTGGTAGTAGGGTATTAGGACGTTAGGGTAATAGATTATTGGTGGATTGGAGGATTGGTGGATTGGTGGATTGGTATATTAGGGTATTAGGGTATTATGATATTAGGGTATTAAGGTATTCGGATATTAGGGTATTAGGGCATAAGGGTATTAGGGTAATAGAATATAAAGTTATTAGGGTATTAGGGTATTAGGGTATTAGGGTGTTAGGGTATTAGGGTCTTAGGGTATTAGGGTAATGGGTATTAATGTATTAGGGTATAAGGGTATTGGTATAAAGGCATTTGGGTATTACGGTATTAGGATATAAATGTATTAGGGTATAAGGGTATTGGGGTATTAGGGAATAAGGGTATTGTGGCATTAAGGTATTAGGTACAAGGGTCTTAGGGTATTGGGGTATAAGGGTGTTAGGCCATGGGGTATTAGGGTATTGGGTATTAGGGTATTAGGGTATTGGGGTATTAGGGAATAAGGGTATTGTGGCATTAAGGTATTAGGTACAAGGGTCTTAGGGTATTGGGGTATAAGGGTGTTAGGCCATAGGGTATTAGGGTATTGGGTATTAGGGTATTAGGGTATTGGGGTATTAGGGTATTAGAGTATTGGTTGATTGGTGGATTGGTGGATTAAGGCATTTGGGTATTGGGGTATGAGGATATTAGGGTCTAGGTGTATCGGGGTTTTAGGATATAAGGGTATTAGTGTATTAGAGTATTGTTGGATTGTTGGATTGGTGTATTAGTGTATTAGGGTATTAATTTGTTAGGGTATTGGGGTATTAGGGTATTAGGGTATAGGGGTATTTGGGTTTTAGGATATAAGGGTATTAGGGTATTAGGACATTAGGGGGTCAGAGTATTTTTGGATTGGTGGATTGGTGTATTAGGGTATTAGGGTGTGAGGGCATTAGGGTATTAGAGTATTGGTGGATTTGTGAATTGATGGATTAGGGTATTAGGGTATTAGGAACTCTTATTCTTTGGCCCTTTTAGCTTGACTAAAAATAAAAAATCAAACTACCGCCACTAACATAACAAAACAACAGATGTTGTAAAAACCTTTATTATGTCTCTCAGTTAGTACATGTGCTGTGATTGGTCAATTTAGCATGCCGTATCCTACTGTAAGGCTTGCTAAAATTTAAAGTTGTTTTCATTGCTAAAATGCTTCGTGTTTTATAGCCAAGTGTTCTTAACTTTTTTAGGATGAAAAAGTTTAAAACTTACTTTTACTTCTGAAATTGTGTATTAAAAGCTGCCTGGCCAACAACTTAAGAGTCAAACAGCCATTTCAAATTGACTCGTTTTGCCGGTGACTAAAATGTCAAAGTGACCGCATTTTATCCTGTGGCCTGTCAGGGTCATATGATCTTACAGTGGGCTGCTGTGGTATGCCAATCGCTGATTGGTAGATTTGAAACGGCCTGCATGCCTTGAGTTCCTTTGGTCATTAAGTTTGGCACCGATCATATTGAGAAAGTTGTTTTCGTGATTTCAGCATCAATTTTCTTGGATAATATTGGAGGGATAAAGCTCAAATTCAGCAAAGAGACAGAGAAAAATCTCATCGATCAACAACCGTTGCCATTCGGGTGAGATTTTCAGTATTTTGGCGTTAATTCCAGCTCGACGTGGAGGAGGTTGCAGCTGGCAGCCACCAAGTTGCAAGCCTTGTCTCCCTCTCTTGGCTTACTGGTCTCCAGCCAAAATTAATTTTGTAAAAAGATGCATCAGACGGCCCAGGAAGGCAAAAAAACACCACACGAGTCGATTAACGTTTCATTTAACTTGATTGGGATATTCAGACTGAGATGTAATTTAGATATGCAATTTTCAGAACTTTATTTATAACCCTTATAGATTCTGTTCGTTTTATATAAAAAGTTATTAACCACGCACACATAGAGTGGTCAGTCTGTGGTGTGACATTAAAATGGTGACCTGATAAGGGTCTTGAGTAGGTCAAAAGATGAGTTATTGCTCAAGTCTTTGCTAACTAAACAGTTCTTGCTCTAGAAGAAGTATTAATTTCAATGTGTTGGAGCTCTAGAGTAATAACTTTTCATTTCATTTTCATGGCAAAACTTAATGACAGATGTTACTGTTACTTTTCGGCCGCCATGTTTGTGTCCCTCCAAGGGGTACAAACATGGTGACTCCATACAAAGCTCTATAAATTTGAATGAAACACTTTTCTGAATAACGCACAAATGAAAAACTGCAGAGACCTAAATCTTGATGAGGGTTGTTTACGTATCAATCATCTTTCATATCCCAGCTTCTTGACTTAATTTATTGAATGGTTACAATTTTTATTTTTGATGGCGTGACACTGCAAACCAGCCATTACTAAACACAAACTTTGACCCCGAGAAGGAATGATAGTCATCCCCACCAATTCTGTATGATACTTGCTGCCTGGGATGCATCCATACCAACTCTCCTGGATGCAGAATGAATCTCCTGTTCTCCTGTACATTTCACGAAGTCTCCCGGACGATACAAAGAAAAGCCCATAAAATACATTAATTTTTTTAGACATATTTTGGCCAACTTTGGTGTTTTTGTTAGAAACCTTTTTGGGTATTTGACAAATTTTTGTGGTAGAAATGGTGGCAACTTTGAACAACATTGTTTAAGGCCATGAAGATAAAATTTGCAATTGATAGTGATTTTTTTAGGGTGGCATCTCCGGGGATATACACCCTGTTCTAAAAAAGCAAAAGCAGGGTTAAGGTTGCCACAAAGTTTTGAAGCAGCTGGCTTTATAGCTAGAGTGAGATGTTGCTATCTTTTCTACTTCATCAGAAGAATAGAATAGTCCTGCTGGCCTGGTGGGGTGGGAACTCTTAAATGAAAAGGTTGGGGATGCTCTTGGAAAATTTGAATTAAACCCTAAAGGAGACCAATCTAGGCATGGCTTGAGCTTTATTTAACCCCTTAAAGATATCAATTGAAACAGAATAGGCTTGACTACCAGCTGTTGTTCAGGAAGGGTGCCCATGCACACAGAACGACTTGAGAGACTGGCACAAGCCTTAAAAAGGAAATAAGAGCATTTTTGTAATACATGGATATGTGACTAAATAAAAATAATTTTCTCTTCAGGTAGGTAGGTTAAGTTTGCATATGAGCCAAGTGGCTCATCAGGCTGGAGCTTATCCTGGTTATTTCTTCGAGTGCACCTTAAAAGATACTTTGGCAGCTAACATTGATGGCGTTTTGTCATGAACACCCTAATTGAGACCAGAATCCTTGATTTATACCTTTAAGTGAGATGACGAGCATCCCCGATGTTTTCATACAGGAGTCCCCCCCCCCCCCCTGGCATGCTGGGTATTCGGCAGAGTTCAAAATCAGAAGTAGATGAGGATTTTTGCTAGCAGGCTCCTACTTTTGACAGCCCAGGATAAAGAAACTGTGAATAATGTTAATCATTTAAATGCATGTTGTCGTCAATCTAAAATTGCACGCAATCTACTTTTGACGCAACAGTGGATGATGATGAAGATGGATCAATTTTTATGTCAAGTTAAATTTAAAGTTTTACTTTTTAGTTAAAAACTGAAATAGATCATCATTTCTTTCATTTCATTTTAGGAGACCGTTCTCACCAAATTAATCTGTCCAGGAAAAGTGACGGCCATGACAAGTTCCCCTGACGGTGTTTACTGTGTAGTGGCATGTGGAGAAAAAATTTACATCTGGCAGGTTGGTTAAATCTACATTAAACAGTTAATTCCTAAATTATCATTTAAACAAGCACTGCCAAATGAAGGTGCTGTTCAGCAGCTCTCCTCTGATTGGTTACTCATTAAAGTTTCATCCGGTGACTTTAACCTATTCATGTACAGCTTTTAAACAATTATTGGATGAGGTTTTTGTGATATCCAGAATAATCAAGGTCGAGGTAGGGGTTATCAGCCCAAGCCGAAGGCTGAGGCTGATAATCCTTACCGAGACCTTGATTAATTGGGATATCACAAAAACCAAATCTAATAATTGTTCTGTTATACATTGAACGAAAAAAATGGAAGTCATGTTTTTGCTTCTTCACTGACGGCAAGCCGTCACAAAGCAAAGCATGCGAACTTGACATGATTACCTGTGACCTTGAGTGTCCTTGACATGATCATTGTATAATCTGCAGATATGACTTCACAGGCGCTGATTTCGAAAATTCACTGTGTGCTTTCGGCCAATCAGAAAAGAGATTGTAAGTTCAATGTATAATAATATATGAAAGTACTGCTCAATAGCTTTCATTTGAATGGTCACACACTAGGGTTTAATCCACAGACTCAAAAGTTAGAACCACCTTGTGCAGCACACTAAACAGTACCACATGAAAGAACTGCTCAATAGTTTTCATTTGAATGGTCACACACTAGGGTTTAATCCAGAAACTTAAAAGTTAGAACCATCTTGTACAGCACAATAAACAGTATCGTATGAAGGTTCTGCTCAATAACTTTCATTTGAATGGCCACATACTATTTACTGTGTTGTTACAATGTCAAGTTAAATTTTGATGTTATCTTTCTCAAAAGGTTGCAAGTGGCAATTTATTAGCACTGTTGTCACGACATTTCCAGTGTGTCTCATGCCTAAAGTTCACTGATGATGGATCTCATTTTCTGTCATGTGGTAATGATAACTTAGTCATGGTATGGAAAATGGCAAGGTAACCCATAAGTTAACTCTATATTCATTTCTCAGGCAAGGAGACAGACTTCTGGAATTAAGGGAATCATTAATAATTTAATTAACTAAGACAGATATACAGGCACATTACTGTCAAGATGTACTGTAAAATTTCCAGAACCATCATATATACGTGTATATAGAAGAACTGTGGATGACAATATTAAGGTATAGGAAATCATATTGAAGGAACTGGATGGATAGATGTATATGTTTAAGGCTAAAATGAAATTCAGGTTAAAATGATTTTAAACTAGTTTTCTCAATTTCTTTTGTCTTCTAACCCCAATTATTCATGGTCAGGTGATGAATAATTAGGGTTAGAAAACAAAGGAAATTGAGAAAAACTAGTTTAAAATCATTTTAACCTGAATCTCATTTTGACCTACAACAATATATTCGTCTTTAAAAAAACAATTTATAAATAACTAATCTAAACCTAATCTGATGTAAATTAAGAATAAAATAAAAAGATGCTTTCCTGGAATGTCATGCCTTATGCGCTGAATTGCCCAAGGGACTCTGTTTCCCTAACGTCACAAGGAAGGCTGTTCCAAAGAATGGTGCCACTATAGCTAAATGGTGCATAGTCCAACATGTGTGAAAGCGTCCCTTTAACACTGAAATTAAGGATGATTATCACAAAGTAGACTTTCAGAAGTTTGCAACAGTGCTCCCCCGTTTCTGAACTGAATAATAATATACATACATGTACAGAATAAGCGGTGATGTATTTCAACCTTAGAGCTGAAAAAAGTGTAAACTACTCTAGATGTGACAATCTTTAGAAATGTCTACTCAGCGTCTTTTTATTATTTTTGGCTTGACATGTACAGACAGAAAAATTTATTGTTATTGTTTGATTTTGTTTATATTCCAGGGTTTTGTCCTTTTCGTCAAGCAGCTTAGGAACATTTGAGTCAAGTCCGTCTCCACGGTATACTTGGTCTGAACACGCCCTCCCAGTCTCGGACATTCACTGTGGCCATGGAGGCATGAGAGCTCATGTGATCACTTCATCTCTTGATCAAACTTGCAAGGTACTGGTGTAGAGAGGGTACCAAATGTTAGTAAGAAAGTACTTGGCCAATATCCATCTTGTCTTCATGGTTGCCTTTGTTTTCTTTTTGCCTTGATTTTATGCTTGGGCAATATCTCTTATTGTGGGTATCTGAACCTTGTGTTTGGTCAGTAACAAGTATGTTATTATCCAGTTTACTTTAATTCAAGTTCAACACCTCTATCAAGTGGTGCCACAGGGCTGTCATTAAGTTTTAAGTCACCTGTAGCCTCGTTCTCCGTAACAAACTTGTTACTCTGTGGTTGAATTCTATCGACAACAGGCAATTTCACCCGTAGCATCAAGGGAAAATCAAGCATACTCAGCCGAAACAGTGTTACGGGCTACAGCCCGTAATGACAGCCCTGTGCCAAAACAGGCATTTGCGACTCTTCGCCAATAAATTGAGACGAACTCCAGGTTAAATGTCACAATACTGAACAAGGCAAAAAACCATGAGCAAGCATGGGATTATATTATGACAACGAGGCATGTGTAGACAAGGGAAACTGCAAAAAGCCGTGGGCATGGTTTAAAAACAATACAGGAACAGCTATTGTGGTTAATGATTTGATCAACAACCTTGTTTGTTTCATAGAGGAAGCCCCCTGCTCCCTAAATTGTGCCAGTGGCATATGTTTGGATGGCACTGTACAAAATGTTCTGAAAACCCATATTTTACAGATTCAAATTTAAGAAAGACACAAGGGAAGTAAATTTCTTTTGCCAATCTTAGTTTGGAGTTAACAATAAGGAAAAGTTTTACAAAGAGTGTGACCTGTGACTGTTTTTTTTTGTCAACTCACCTTGAGAACTTTTACTTCCCTCTAGCTGTATGATTTGAGTTCTGGGGAACTTTTATGTTCGATTGTGTTTGATATTGGAGTCACTGCTGTGGTAATGGATGCTGCAGAACAGAGCTTTTTCGCTGGATGTACAGATGGCAGTATATATCAAGTGGAACTTTTTAGACGCGTAAGTGCCTCAATATTGTTGTTACAAATGCTGTGCTTACCGGGACTGTTCAAGAGAGATCTATTCCATGTTGCCATACCTCTGTTCAGTATTAGTATAAATCGACTAACGTTCTATCATGAATGCCGTTCTCTAATTGGCTACGCTACTCGCTATCTATTCTGTGGTAGAAAGTGAGTAGCGTAGCAGTGTACCCTTGTTAACAAAATGACGGCCGCTTCTTGGTGTTTTCGAAGTGTCTGTGAAGAGGATTTAGATAAAGTTTTGAACGACTAGTAGATTTATACTAAAACAATTAGATTATTCGCTCTCGATTTCTATGCGTGATAGTTGACTCGGGCTGCGCCCTCGTCAACTATCACGCGATAGAAATCTCGAGCTCATAATCTAATTGTTTAATAGATCACAGAAGACGTCAAAATGTGGTAAAAACATCAGTGGCACACTTGACCAATGGCTCGTGTGCAAATTTCTGGTTCTTACCACATTTTGACGTTATCTGTGATCTACAGTATTACTGAACAGACGTACGGCAGCATGGAATCTATTTTTTAAGTTGAGATCAGATGTTATGAACTGCACAGTGTTTGGCAAATTTTAAATGAAGTGACTGTAACACAGCCTGGTTTTCAAAAGTGATACTAGCATTAGTTCAGGCATAAGCACAAGGTCAAAGAGTCCGTACTGTAGCCAACTCAGTGAAGGTTAGCGTATGGTGCAGCCACATATGTCACCAAATCCTTTATAGAGGAAAACATCTCTGTGAAGCAGTCTAGTGTGCCTGTAAATGCTTCAGCTTCCTTAATCATTCCATACTGATAACATACAGCAGCTCTACAGAGATCCGTTTAACATCTCTGGTTGGTTCAATAAACTGTGTAGTGAAACTGAAAACCAAGAAAATACCAGTTAAAGACACTCGAGGATCTTGGTAGATCAAGTAGGTAATGTAATCAGTATTGAATTGTTCATGTGGAATGTCAGATTTTTTCGAGCGTGTGATCATGACGAATTCCTGCAGAATTGAGTGTGAGAGGAGAAAAAAGACAATTTACTAAGGCCATATTTAATTTTATTAATAACTGTTGATTTTACTTGCTAGGGTATGAAGAATAGCATTCACATGGAGAAAGAGAAGGCTCTTATCTTTAATGGTCACAGGTAACTATTTTTCTCGTAACACTGTTGCGTTCCATTCAGTCTCATTTTTCTAACATCACCCTTCCTCTTTGGGTTAATAAAATCGCTGCACGACAAATTAATAACTTGTTTTGCAATATTTTTTGTGTGGTGGCGCACTGTCCTCATGATCAGTGAGCTTAACTCTGGATCGAGTGTTCCGGGTTCGAGCCCTGGCCGGGGACATTGTGTGAACTGTATTCTTGGGCAAGACACTTTACTCTCACAGTGCCTCTCTCCACCCAGGTGTATAAATGTGTACCGGCGAACTTAATGCTGGGGGTAACCCTGCGATGGACTAGCATCCTATCCAGGGGGGAGTAGAAATAGTCTTGGTTGCTTCATGCTACAGACTTCGGCCTGATGGGCCATTTGGCTCGAGTGCAGACTTTTCCTTTGGCACATTTTACAGTACAATTTTTATTTTTTTAGTAAACAAGTTAACAGCCTAGCGGTTTCTATGGACGGTACATTATTGTTGTCTGGTTCAGAAGATCAAAGCGCTCGTGTTTGGCATGTTCACAGCAGACAATGCCTGAGAGTGGTGAATCACAAAGGTACGTTAGTTCGATGGACACCTAGCCATTTTTTAAGCAGCGTCCACGCTACGCCGGAGAAATTTAAACACGCATCTTTATTTCTACGGTTGGGCCTATCGTGCACACTAATCTGTCACGAAAACGGAACTGTTCTAAAACTCTCAGCGCTTCAAACTGGAGGAAGTTGAAAACGCCGGCTTTTCGTTTTCATGTGGACGGAAAATATTTTAAAAACGGAGCTTTTCGAAAACGATTGCATGTTCCTCAAACACACATCCAAAATGACCGGCGATTTTTGCGTTTTTAAATTCCTCCCGACCCGGCGTAGTGTGGACGGAAAACCTCTGATGCGTTTTCAGAGCGAAACCTCCGTTTTCAAATTCTTCAACTGTACTGTGGACGGAGCCTGAGGATGAGTCAGTGATAGCGAACAAACTCTCAACCTAGAAGCGACTAAAAACCTGCGTTGTAAACTAATTTATAAATGGCCTTTGGTCAAGGTGAAAGGGATAAACCCTTGCACGCCTGCCGTGCACACATGTTTTCCTGCGCTTGATATATTACTTCTCAAACTTATTAATAATTCATCAAGTTAAAGCAAAGAAAATCACAACCGTGAAGGAGGTTTGGATACCCGGTCCTTTGTTTCGATTGAGAAGATATATCAAACACTCGAGACAGTGTTTCATCGGCTATCCAAACAACTCGAATTTCGTCAAAAATATTCCGCTACGCGTGGTATTTTCAACTCTCTTCTCGGTGTTTGGATATCCACATGAAACACTGTCTCTCCTGTTTGATATAGTACATATATACCTGTTATTGTAATAACCTCACCGTGCGTTACATGTTTTCCCGCGCTTGTTACTCGTTGCATGTTTCTGTAGCCCTGTTCGCTTAGGCTTAAGTTTTCTCGAGTTTTGTCTAGTTGGTTACTATGTGTTATTCTCGGGCATAGCGATAGCCAGTTAATCTGTTAAAAGAAGTTTCAAACCCTGTTTGTTCACTTTTAAATCTTTTGCTGATTTGATTAAATTTTTCACAGGTGCGGTGACGAACTCTCAGATTATTAAAAAACCTCTGTACCTCGACAACCCGCCTCCGAAGTCCTCCCTCCCTCCAATCCAGCCGTTCAAAAGACACGTGCATGTACCGAACCTATCACGTGAAAAACACGTGAGTGGTCATTCAGGAACAGCTGAAGGGGATTCTAACTCGGATAGCATTCGTCTTACGCTTAAAGGAAAATTAAGTGAGGTATGGTTCAGTTCCAAGATAATATTACATTACTTGCAAACAATTTCGTACGTTTACTTTTCGGACACTTTTTTATCTGATTTCGGACAAATTTTGAACAAACATTTCGGATACTTTGCTGAAACATAGCTAAAGTAAGTTTACCCATGAAATTCAGGAATTAGACTAAAACAACAGCTGTGAAAATGATAGTTTAATTGCACCCTTAAGGCTTTACAGAAACACTAACGAGAAAATAGCACAAATTTTATCATTCCGTTACGTATCTCAGGGAGTGTGTCAACAAGAATTCCTTCCAAAAAGGAAACTAAGAGTTTTGAAGCTACTTAAAAGTTTAATACTGTACTATAATTCTTTCGGACACTAACAATTTCGGACGGTTTTATTTTCGGACACTTTTTTTGGTCCGAAATAAAAATCGTCCAAATGTTTTGCAAGTAATGTAATTCTCCTCAGCGAATGTCATTTATTCCACGTAATGTTAGTTTAGAGAATTTAGTGGTACATCAAAACTGTTTCCTAGTTGATGATTTTGATTGTTCTCCTCACCTGTCTGACAGTGTATTGCTGTTGTAAGGTGAATTTTTATGTTGATCGCCTGGGTGGATGCAGGATTTTGGAGAAGAGGTTCGTGATACGGACCGCCTAAGGCGTTCCTCTGTATGGGGGTCCGAGGCATCCTCCGAAAAATTTTTAAAATCAGTTGACGTCCTCGGAAATGGGATTTCTGGCATTTTGAGGCCAAGTTAGTGTGTTAAATATCTCATTTTTTTTATTTAGGGGGTCCGACTGAATCCCCCGAACCCCCCTAGAGGAATCGTAATTCTTCCGCGTTTCACTAAATCGACTGTTTACAGTTGCCGCTGTATTTAAAAGACGTATAATGTTTTGTTTTCTCAACAGGAAAGTAGCTTAGAGCGTATGGAGAAGAGCTGTGAAGCAATGGCCCGACCAATTCTAAGCGAGGTAAGTGATCTGCTTGGTAGGCAAACACGACCAAAATTACAATAAAAGTATGGAAAAATTAAAAGTTCGATGCCCAATAACTTGAGTGTCTGAAGATTTGCTGTGAGGCGAGGAATTGCCCTTTATATTTCTGGTACAAATGTCTCTAAATTTTCCCACAAATTACGACTCCGTTTACAGAAAAAAATGTATGGAAAAATGAAAACCTTAATTGTGGTTTTTCTAGCGGGGCTATTTCCCTCAAATTTGATCATTAAATTATTTTACCTAGCTGGTTTCTTTAGTTTTTAATTCATAAATATTTTAGAACTCAAATTTTCCGTGACGTGAGATTCTCCACATTTTTCTTGTATTTACTACATAATTTGTGCCGTGTTAGTCACCCAAGTAAGATGGCGTCAGAAACCATGAATGGGTTATTCTGTAACGCTTTCTTTCCCAGAACAGAAGCAACGTCCCTTCCGGAACTAGTGGTCCCTCCAAATGGGATGCCACTGTCCACTATTCAGCCATGACGATTGTCGACTGCTCGTCATTTTCGCTTGGACAATCAATCGGAAAGTGTTCCTTTCTTTTTGCGGTGATTTACCGTAAACTGTACGTACTCGTTTCGGCTACAGAATACAAGCTAACAGGTCCGCATAGCGTGCTAATGCTAGTTTCTTTTCGCATCCAGGTGACAAAGCTTGAAGAGCAGGGAACTGCGACAGGAAAAAAGCGACAGCTCTCACGGCGGGAACTTGAAGAAGAATTAGAAAACGTGAAACGAGTGAACAGAAACTTTTACAAATTTGCTGTGGAAGAATTAATGAAAGAAGTGCATCAGGCCACTGAGAAAGATGCGACGTAGCAAAAATTTTTAAAGGGGGATCCAGGCCATTTTGTGTCTCGTCGTGGCTATGGCTATTCGCCCTTCCTCGGGGTTTGTCCACATTATCATGTAACACTTAATGACTGGTCCCTTGGGGAACAGTGAATTTTCGAGGGAAACAAAATTCACTGTTCCCCAAGGGACCAGTCATTAAGTGATTTGTTATATAGCAAAACAAATGGGTCAAACCGGTGGAAAACAAGTAATCACTTTATTGACAAATGACGCACAACAGCGGTCAACATTTCGCGGGCAACAGTGAACTGTTTCCCGTTTGACGTCATAGTTTTCGCAATGTTGCCCGCTTATGACATTTGGCGGGAAACAGTTTCATTGTTAGATGTCATGTGACTATGAACTAGCCATTGAATGGGCGCGCTGTAGCGGGAAAAACGCCAGCTATATAACAAAAGAAGTTATTTCATCCCAACGCGGGTAACAGACGAACATGGTGTTTCTTCCCTCAAAAGGTCTGTCCAACTTGGCAACATTTTGTTGTCTGCACCATTCAATGGAAAGGAAAAATAAACTGATAAGACGCACCCCTGCCTTAAAAGTTCGACATCACACTATGCAATGTATGGTGCTTGCCCCTAGCTGCTCGCTACAAGCGACACACTTCACGCTACAGTTCAGACAAAATCATCGTCCTCATCACGAACCACGCGCTATAAACTATACCACATCATATCACGCCACGCCACGCCACGCCACGCCACGCCACGCCACGCCACGCCACGCCACGCCACGCCACGCCACGCCACGCCACGCCACGCCACGCCCTACCGTTATGCACACTACAAAACGCCCAGTTTAAACGCCATACGCGTGATTATCTCGCGTTTCACGACTTAACTCTTCTAAGAGGAGAATAAATTCCCACTCACTTTGCAAGCTGATCTGGCACGATAGCATGAGTTTTGAAAAATTAGCGAAGTGGTGTGCAGTTTGCTTTAATGAAAGGAACGATACAACTGACAAAAAAGAAAAGCAATAACAACGTAAGAACAACTTCGTGCCTTGCGTTATTTTTGAAGTGCATGGTTGAACAATAAAATAAAATAATATCATTTCAAGGTGCTTCACGATCAGTGGAACTTGCTGGAGCATTTTTGTAAGCTATTTGAGTAGAAAACTGCATTTTTTGCAATCGTAAAGGCAAGCGATACATTGATTTCTTAGACGGAGGTTAGTCGGGATAATCTGTTAGAGAAGGCCTTGTGAGCGAACGGCAATTTTACATTAACTGCAGAAATTCTTGCGCGCTCATTGGCTAATTTCCAATGTCAATAAGCGGATAGACACATGAATTTCTAATTTATGCGAGGTTAATTTTGTCCCTTCTGCCTCTTTGTTCTTATAAAAAGCAAATTGACGTCAGTTTCTTATGCGCCCGTTCTGTTATTGACATTGTTATTAACATTGTCAAAGTAGTTTGTTGATCCAAAGCTACTTTGACAATGTCGAAATTCATGAGCAATAGTAAGGAGTTTAAGAAAACCACGACGGCAATGGCGAAGGGAACGTCGCTCAACAAAAGGTTTAATGAGCAGAACAATGGCTGTGCACGTGCGTTATAATTCTTGGTACATTTCTTTGCCGTCCTCTACAAAACAACGTGAAATGACCAAATTCTGCGTTGTCCAGAGAACGTGAACCACGACGGCTAATTTTTTTTTTTTTATTTCAGATGTTTCGCCCTGTCCGAGATCCAATTTCGTGATGGTTTTGAAACTAACAAACAAAGGAAAATGACTTAAGACCATCGCGAGATTCGTAGGTAGAATATAAAATCATTTTTTAATCGACGTGGTCCTCGGCGTCGCGTCCTGGTTTCCTAAACTATTAACAATGACCAATGAGACAGACGCATGAAAAACTGACGTCAATTTGTTAATTGACATGCACGCGCGCACCTTAGTTGCATTGTGAATGAAAAATGACGTCATAAACACAGCGTTTATAGTAAATAGACTGCTCTTGCATGGTTTGGAATCTGAGATGCTATTCTCTACAACAAAAGAACGGGAAACGATGATGTATCTTTCAGAAACAGCTGACGTGAAACCTCTTTTGCCTTTTGGCCAGACGCGTGCATTGACTTACATTCACATACGTCGATATCAAATTTGCACCAACTCGACGAAAGTTTTTCACCATTGCTTTTCGTGAATCAGTGTAGGTTAATTAACAAATGGAATGTGGTTTAGCGTTGTCTGTACTCTTATCGACAACGAAATACGTCATCACAGTGATCGTTTTTTACTTGACTAAGCCTAGCTGAGGTACACAACTTTTGTGGGAGATTTATATGTTAGTAGCTTTTATTTTTTATATCCTTGGCCGCTTTTAGTGATAAAGAAAACACAAAATTTTCTTTTAAGAAGAAAATGACGTCAAGGGTCCTTTACCTCATTAGTGTGACATCACCTGTTTGTTTACGTTTTGCGTGCGTTGTAATGTTCTTGATCGAAATGGGAATCACTTGTTCTTGCGACAAAGCTGCGCATTATAAAGATGCAGTTGGGCCTTGCTTAGCTTCAGTTAAGACCAGGACGCGATGGAGGAGAGCAAGACAGCAAGATGAACAGAATTCTCACAAAGCGAAACCGGCGGAAGGTGATTTCAGAAAGGCAGTGAGGGAAGATGAACCCGCCGCTCCCAAAATCAAAGAAATTAAAGTCCTACCTCCAATTCGCAGCAGAGCCAACACTTTGACTCATATCTCCTACAAACCGGGTAGAAGATGGGGAGGTAGCGTCAGTTCTTTTCTAGGTATGTCTTCATGAGCCCGGAGCTGAGGCTGTCAAATACGGCACTTTAGGAGAAGAGGGATGGCACAATGGTGAGAGCGCTCGCCTCTCCCCAGTGTGGCCCTGGTTAGATTCCAGCCCGGTTCCGTATGTGGGCTGGGTTCTTGTTGGTTCTCGCCTTGCTCTGAGGGTCTCTACGGATTCTCCGGTTTTCCTCCCTCTACAAAAACCAACACTCCAAATTCCAATTCGACCAGGATAGAAGACCCGCATGAAACCAGCTAGGGATGGTTTTCTAAATATCATAATTTTATTTATTTTACGCATCAGTCAATTCGAAACTTCAACATTGCCCCGCGCAAGTCCCCAGGCGTTTGACATTTTGAATTTTAAGTTGATCAAAGTTTTTCATCCACCGGGTCATAAACGGTGATCAAAATGCCCCACCTTAGGGTCGTAATAGGCGATCAAATGCCCCTACCCCTGAGACATATTAATGGATTAATTATTAAGTGTGAGAAAAAATTCCCCTCGAACTCCCGCTCTGAACTTCCCCAGTGTCCCAAGTATTGTTTATGTATTCTGGTTGAATTATAAAAAGAGATTAATTTTTCACTAGCAAAACTATCCATAGTTACCTTCAAACACAACAGAATGTGTCCCAAGGCTTTATTTTAATTTCTAGCCGGAACTTTACAAAGAACTTTGTTGTCTCTTGTCCTTTAGCGCCACCATTTTTCGAGGTAACTTTCCCAAATCTCCCAAACCCTCCTCCCTTGTGGCGCCAAATTTGCTACCACAATATATACCACAGGCGTCACATCTCTATATTCCTATTTGATTGATCAGGGGCGGACTTGGTGGGGGAGGGGGGGGGGCGTGGATTGAGTTGCTAGCCACCCCCCTCCTTTCGAGAAAGCAAAAATGAAAAATTGAAATAAATTGTGAATATTATAGCAGGAATGAAAGAAAACACTCCAGACAGTTACCTCAATGTTATTTCTTGTTTGTGGCATAGCTATAGCTAGTATTTGTGGTGTAGCAGTTTTAATTGGGTTCCAATTCTCAAATTGAAACATTTTTGGGACATGCCCCATTGATTCTAAAACCCAAAGGTACAATCCACCCCAGCTTGAAAAATGCTGGGTTCGCGCGCTCCTGTTGATACACTATCTCGGTTTGCGTAGCTTGTAGCTAGCAGGAAATTTGTTGCTTGCTCTGGATGGGATGCCTTTACTCATTTACACTCCTGGCTTAGCGTTGAAAGTCTTTGTGAGGGATAGGCTTTCTTGTTCAGGAGCACAATACCCCCATCCCCCACCCCCAGGACAATATCTCCGACCACGACTCTACCCCTCAGCACTTGATCAATCTGAAGTCCAGCCTTCTAGCCTCAATAGACCTTTCCCGCATTCCAACAAACAATACCGCCAAGTCGAGGTCAGGGTGGACAAAAATACAGTAAATGTATGAAATTGTCCACCCCAACCTCGCTCTGGTGCTATTGTTCGAACGCACTGAAGTGGAATGCGGGAAAGGTCTATTGCTTCAACTCCGCACAACGTGCTTAGTTTTCTTTCTTTCGCACTTAGACACAATCCAACGAGATTCTGTCATCGACGAGGATCTCATAATAGGAGGAAAGAGGCGGGAAAGAAGAGAAAGCTCCATAACACATCACACGCTTCAAAGGTGCAGTGAATCTGGTCAGCTGATTGGCTGGGTACAGCAAGTGACGGTACTGAGTGAGTCGGTTGAGCCACAAGATACAATAAAACATTTAGCTTTACATAAGCGGCGGTTAAGCACAAAAAGAAATTCCGAATCGGTAAGTTTGATAAAAATCCAATTTCTCCCGACAGTAACAGAACTTGTCAACGGGAAACGTGAGGGTTAGGGTTAGAGGAAACTACATTACATTGTAGACGCCAGATGCAAAACAACAGACGCATAATTTGTTTGGGCCGATTAGAAAGGTTCTCAGTTGAGTGTCAAAACCAAAACCAAACCAATTGCTAACCAATTAGACTACTCAGCCAATCTCAAACCGTAGTGAAACCTAGACTAAAACCAAAGTAATTGTCCTGTCAATTACCTTCGACACTTAACTGAAAACCGCTCTACGCATATGCCTCAGTCTATAGTATAAACAGAGCCCATTTTTTCGAGAGGGCATGCTGCTGCGGATGGCTTTCCATTGACTGTCAAAAGTCAAACTTTTTCATTATCGACTATCTTACATTCCCGCTTTCAGTCCATACTCTCCTAATTGAGAATAGGTCTCAGTTGTTTCGTTCTTTAGCTGCTGATTCTCTTTCTTTTCGAGACCAAAATCTTATCCGTTCCTTTCATGAACAATTCGAACAATTCGAGTGTACCTCTTTCATACCTAAGTGGAACGAGTCATTGTGAGGGTGAAGTGTTTTGCAAAAAGCACAACTCAATGACCCCGGCCAGGACTGGAACCCAGTGTGCCTAATCAAGGGTCCAGTGCGCTCAACACCAGGCCACCCCGCCTTCGATCCCAGATTTTTAACTTATCTGCTCATTAAATTTTCCTGATCTTAATTCTAATCAATTATTTTATGTTTTAAATGTAGATCCCGGTTTCTTCAGATTGAAGAAATACAGTCAAGCAAATTAATCCAAGGTGTTCAAGTAGTTTACAATGTAATTCAAGATTTACTTTCCTGGTGCCTCCTAAGTTTGATCAACTGAACCACTGTGGACATTTTTCAGCCGTTCCGTCCGGCGAAGTATCTGAGAGTTTGGCCAAATATTAGTTGATTGTTGCACGCAGTGAAACCAAGAGATCATGAAACGTGTAATAATTCTTTTGAATAAATTTTTCATTGTTCACTAATTGCTTCCATTGGTTGCTTTAGTGTTACATGGGTCGGTTCAAAATGCGCTCCCCCCTCGGAGAGAATTAGCTACATGGCACTGACGGAGCGCTGGTCTTACCGTTTAGGGACTGGAAACTTTTCATAGATAAAGGACGTTTGTTTGTTCTAGCAATCTTTACCTCTCCTCGATTTCTGTCATTGATGCGATTACTTATTAAAAAGGACTTTATTTCTACTTGTACTTAATTGATTTCTATTACTAGTTTAAGGAGCAGACTGCGCTCCGATGAAAGCAAGATCAACTAACCGTAAAGGGGGAGGGGAGGATCCGGTTTCTGCATATAAAGAGTCTTGGAGTATTTCTAGTTTCCCCTGGATGGGATGCTAGTCCATGACAGGCTACACCTTCCATCAGCATGTTGTTCAGTTGCCCTAATAGTTCGCTGGTATCCATTTGTACTCCTGGGTAGAGATAAATAGACTATAAGAACAACTTGTCTTGCCCAGGAACACAACAGTGTTACACCGATCGGGGGTCGGACGAATCCAGATCCTTTGATCACGAATCTAGCGCGCTCACAATTAAGCCACTGCGCCCCTTTGCTATTACTTGTGTTCATCTCGAAAACACTTCGCCGTATTGTTTTCTAGAATGTAGTAGATTCCACTTCTGGTGAACGGCTTGGGGAAACAGCGGTGTTTTCACTCGGTCGCCCTTCCCTGATCATAAAACATAACAAGATGAAGGAGACGATGAGGTCAAAGGTCAGGACTGCCAAGAACAGATTTCTTTCTATCTGATCAACAAGAAACAAAATAAGCAAAACCGGGAAATTGAGGAAGATACGATAGCAAAATGACACTGGGGCAAGGCAGAGATTAGCATTGTTAGCGCAGAGCACATGATATAGCCCGTGTATTGAGATCAGATAAAACGAAACGGCCAAGTAACCACTCGCATAGCCTTGAAATTCTTTAAGAGCTAACATCTTTAGCGCAAAATCTGGTTTTACCACCAAAATATACCAAAAAATGCCTTGGATAAGACCAATAATGAACATTACTGTGATGGAGCCTCTTGTTTTAACTCCACGGCATTCACGAAATGGTGTTAGGAGTTCGGTGAAAAATGCGCTAAATGATGGCTCGTCCGTCTCCCAGCACCAAATGATTAAGGTGCCCAGAGTGAGCGACGCATCAAGGCCCATGAAAAGCGCTGCGAAAGCAACAGGCACCATATCTCTGAGGATCAGCATCAGCCCTGTGGCTGGGATCCAGATAACGCGACTCAGAAACGAGGCGAAAATGGTTCCGTGGCGGTCGGCTTTGTGATTGGACCGCGCCACGATTATAAATATGAATCCGATGTCCACGACACCTAGGCCGGCCAATCGGATGTAACCTTCAGAACGGCCATGGTATTCCAGATTTAATATGATGCGATATAACTCCGGAGCTGCCAGGAATGAAAAGCCACCTAAACAGTAGGCAACCAATGAAGACCATTGAAAGAATTTTTCCGTTTTAGTCATCGGCTTGCGTCGAGGAATTGATAACATGAACTGGAACCAGTCACGCAACATCATGAGAGTTTGAATTTCAAGTCACGCCTGCCGAGATAATAATAATAATAATAATAACATCTGTAAGATCGATATTCATAGCTAATTATACCTTTAAAGTACGCTTCGACGAAACATCAGGCGAATTTTGGTCGTGCCATGGTTTGCATCTTTGCGAGACAGAGTCGAGCCAAAATATTTAGGCTCCGCCCACTCCACGCCGGAGAAATATGTAAACAGCGTTGTCACCCTGAAAACGCATCAAATGTTTTCCGTCCACGACACGCCGAAGGAATTTAAAAACGCAACAATCACCGGTCATTTTGGATTTGTGTTAGAGGAAAAGTCGCTCAGGGAAATCACAAGATTAGCGTTTCGTCATCCTTTTTCAAAAAGCTCAGTTAAAAATGTTTTCCGTCCACACGAAAACACAAAGCCGACGTTTTCAAATTCCTCCGGTTTGAAGAGCGTTTTCCAAAAGCTCGGCTTTCGTGACGGATCATTGTGGACGGTAGGTCTGACCAAATTTCTCTGGCGTCAGTGCGGACGCTAGGATACGTTAGGTATTTAATTACCGTACTCAAATTCGCCAAAATTCCGGAGATATCTCCCTAGTTAAGGGTATCTGCCAGGCGGTCGAGTGTTGTGGCACGCGCGAAGAGTTTAGTTTTGGCGGGAAGGTTTGACACTTTTTGAAAGCGCAAAGACAAACGCTCAGTATGTAATTGCGAACATGATATTCTAAATTTTTTGAACCCCTTTTCAATTTAAATCGCGGGAAAATTATTTTACTTGAAAGTGACAGGCGTGATATCGTAGCTATATCAGGTCGGTGACTTGATATCGTGGGATATCAGAGCAGTAGAGACGACTTCTGATCGGCTAATTGCGAATTTTGGGCACGGCCCCAGAACGTTATTAGATCGTGTTTATTAAAGCAAGCGTGAATGCGAAGTACGCGCAGGTAAATCAAAGGCATCCGTCAGTGAGCTCATGAATAGGAACAGTTTTGCTGGTATGATATGTATGGATGGCTTAGTTCAATACTTACACGAGAATGTGTTTTGCACCTTGAGCTCAGATTTATAATATTTTCATGAAAAATGCAGGAAATATATATAATATATTATGTAGCCATCTCTGTCTGAATAAAGGTGTTACATAAATTTTCAAAGTTGATTACGTCAGTCAAGGTTTTCGATACAGGTTTTGCTGGACTAAACCAAGCATTTTCAATCAGAGTTTTAACAGTCTTTCCTTGATGCGGGATCGAGATGAAAATTACACCAGTAATTGGAAATGGACTGAAGTTTGGAATAATGTATTTCTTAAGTTATGGCAATGAGCAATATTTGCATGGAAACCATATCCCCCCGCCACAAACAAAACAAATTGAAAACAAAAAAAAAAAAAAGCTGATATCAATGCCTTATTAAAAATTGAAGAAAACCCCCAAAATATTAAATGTTACATAGCTATCCGTTTGTGTCTATATCTGATTGAGGGGTGTTATAGAAATTTTTAAAGTTGATTTTCTCGATACAGTTTTTTTTCTAGACCATACCAAGCCATTTCAATCAGAGTTTTAACAGTCTTCCTTTAATGGGACGAAGATGGAAATTACACCAGTCATTGAAAATGGATTGAAGTTTGGTATAATTTATTTTTTAAGGCAATCTGCGATATTTGCATGGAAATGATAAACAAAACAAATTGAAAATCAGTTAAACATGAATTTTGCGCGAACCAGATGTGATATAAAAAAGCTACAACCAATGCCTTAAACTATGATGTAAGGCAAGTAGAATACTCAAGAATAAAAAAAATCTGTATTTTTGATCTCAAATGGATCACAAAAACCTTTCAAATTATACTTCTTGCATCACAATAGTAATTCAGTGGACCTACCGTACAGGTGAACATTGTTTTTTTTATGAAATTGTTTCAAATAATACCAAAACGTGTCTTGAAGTTAGGACAAGAATTTTATTTATCCTGGTATATTCCGCTTGCCATAAACCATAATTAGAACATTAGTATTAGTTTTTTTATATCACATCTGGCTCACGACAAAATTCATATTTTACCGATTTTCAATTTTTTTGTCTATCGTTTCCATGAAAATATCGGGGATGGCTTAAGAAAATACATTATACCAAACTTCAATTCATTTCTAATTACTGGTGTAATTTTCCTATCGAACCGACTAAGGGAAGACTGTTAAAAAGTTTATTGAAAATGCTTGGCCTCGTCCAGAAAAGACTGTATCGAGCCTACATTGACTGTGCTATACAAAAACTTTGAAATTAGTAAAATTCAATTTAAAACATTGTAGTAAAAAATAAGAAACAAATTTTGAAAGAACATGACATATTCATTTGTTGCAACAAGTTTTATTTAGAGTAGTTTTTCTTTTGTAATTAAACCATGAATTTTTTGCCAAGAAACACATTGTTAAACGTTTGTAGCAACAAAGATTCCATCCAAATAAAACAAAACACTGATCAGGGAATATTGAGAGAACTTATTCATCCCCTTTTATCCAGGTTGCTGGTTCTTTTGTTGATTCGATGTGGCTGCTGTAGCTGCGTTACTGTTGCGATGTTTTACCATACTAGTTACAAAATCATTCATTTTTCGACAGTTTAATGTCAATATTTTCCCGCAGTCAGAGTTTTTTTGTCAAATTATCAAATATGTCTCCTTCGAGAAAGTTGCTCACAGTTTAAGAAAATATTGCACTGATTTGAATTATTAACCATCCGTCTCCACTTGCCTGTCAAAAACGAACCAGGCTAGTAATCAAAATAACCCGACATGGATTTTTAGAGAAAGGTATTCAGATCACATTTGCGATGTTGACACGGATCGCTTTCTTGCCCTGAATCAAGCGAACTCTATATGGAGCCTATATGTAATCCTCTGCACTTTTGGAAAACTTTCACTTTGTAATCAGAAAACAGAAATATTTTACTGAAAATGAATATATCTTTCAGTGTTATCTAGAATTCGTGAGCTTTCAGCGGACATTAAATATATACCGTGTACTTAACTTTGCAGGGTTTTGGTTATATTAAACGACTAACCGTGAAGCGGCGCCAAAGCATGTTGGTCGTTTAGGGTATGCTGAAACCTTGGAGCATACATTTGTGAGCAGTGGAACATGTTGAGGAGTCATTCTTGTTTAACGGCCGGCTTGTGTGATGTTTGTCAGTTCTGGTACGGTGGCAAGCTGCTTGCCACAATTTTATTAATCTCACGATTTGTGATGGTGTAGAAATCTCCTTGTACCTTGTCAATATCCGATTTTGTACATGGATACGAATTTTAGCTGTAGAGTCTGACAGCTTTCCAAGTCGTGCTCTTTTCCTTGATTTTCTCGATTCTTGGGAGGACCTTCCCATTGAAAAGTCCCAGAGACTCAAAACTTCCTGTTTAGTTTCGAATGGACAAGGTTTTTATAAAATTTGTCACGAATTTGACTTGTATTAGAGACTAGAATATTGCATGATAACCTCGGTTGCTGATGGGAAAACTGATGAATGCTGTTTAGAACAAATTTGCCAAGGATGGCGCTTAGATATAAAAACTCAAAATTTTCTGAACGAGGACTTGAATACATAGATTGCAAAACAATCCCATTTCACTTGAATTTGAAGACGCAGCAACATCTTGATCGAGGATTTCGCCTAAACTACGGGAAAACTTAAAAACACCGCTATCAATTTCAAGTTTTACAAAATATCTCATATATTTTATAGCGTAATATTATGTGAAAAGGCAGCTGGATCTTAAAACGATATTAAATGCTAATAGATTGGTGAACTCGACATGATAGAATCGAAAAATCCAGTGTAAACAAGTTTGAAGAAAATCAGCGTCATGATCGCTAAATAATTTGCAAGTAAGTAGATGCTTCTTGTAGAAGATGTGACGTTAGGCTGATCGATTCATTTTTTTCTGATCTAGTGCTGTGTAAAGTCTTGAATCCTGGCTATTTTTTCTGATCTTATCTGTTGTTATACCTTGTTAAACCAGTCTTGTTGGACTGAGTCTTTCAATGCTCGCTTTCTTATAATTTCTACTGAGACAGTGGATCGTGATGTCGGCTTTTCTTCTGACTAACCAGCTTTCAATCTGATGAAGATTTCTCAAATCTAACAAACTACTTCCCAGAAAGGCCATATCAAGTTGTCTGAAATAGCTGTAACTTGCCTTATAGCGCCTTATAACATGGTGAGAGTTCTTCTTTCTCTTCTCTTCAGGCGCCAGCGAAGCAAAATTATTCAAACTGAAAAGTTTTCGTTAAGTGGCTCTGCACAAGCTGCAGCAGCTGCAAGTTACTCGTCTCTCCTTTCGTCAGTTGTCTTCGGTGGAGCAAAGTTTGATTGGCTAACGAAAACACTCGATGTCGAGAGGTAGCCGAATTTCTTCCGAAATAGCTACGATACAGCCGAATTTCATCGGAAAAAGCTACGATAAACAATGTAAGGGCAAAATTGAGCATGACTATTTTCCCATGAGATTTCCTATGTTACCGCGTGATCCTCGTATGCCATCCCAGCGTGACGCAAGAAAACCGGAGGAGACTGGGCCGAATAGTTTACCTTGTCACGCGCCAACTTGTCACGTAACTCCGTTACCATGTTTCCTCTCCGTGAAACACAGCTGAGTGATTTACACACTGTTTCTTCTCGGTAAGGTTGCAATTTTCAGCCAAATCCATTGCCACGGAACTTAAAGAAAGGAAGGTTCAGCTTTAATGGTAGTATTTTTGTTGTGAAGGTCTATTTTCGGATAAATTTGCATGGGACGAGTGATAACGAAAAACAACATGGCGACCTCAAGGAGTTGCTCTGGTTATGTGTTAATTTTGCGAGGAATCCTCCTCATCGTCAACTGTGCTTTTACGATCGGTAAGTACATAGCGTTAGCCTTTAGACATTAACTTTATTTCTTTGTTTCTAAACGCGAAATTTCGTACTGTTTGCAATGATCAAGTTTGGTACGGGAGTCACGTCCTTTATCAGTTTTGAATAATAATTAGTTCACCGATCGGTCAAGATAAATCAATGTTTACAACCTCGAGAGAGTTCAATAGTCCGCAGTTTTACTTATTCATGAAGTTTTCCAATGCCCTATTGCCGACAAATTTTCTGGCTTCGTAATCAAGAAGTATTTATTATGAGAACAACGTTATCTTGCAATTGAGGAGCAGTATTGTAAACAACTTCCTCATGTCGAGCTTCAATATCCTCTCTCTGATATTGATTTTCCTCTCCTTTGATTATGTTTCAGTGCTCTCACGCTGTCACGTTTCACTGCTTTTAATTTCATTCTCAAATACTTTTCTAGATTGTAAAAGTTAAGTTTCACTGGCTTGTTAAATACGTCTTTTGTTGCATATAAATGAAGTGAACAATACTGGTGAGAAACTCGGAGAGTTGAAGATTCGAGCAGCATTTATATTTAAAATGGCAAAGGTGAAATTCGATTCCGGCTAACGGTGGAAGAAGCTGGAAGAGAAATCTGCCATGACATGCGAACTCGCGGGAAAAGCCGAAGAAAATAAAGTATAAACGGTCCCAGAAATTGATGCGTTTTTAAAGGAAATTTATGGAGCAGTTTTCAATTGAGTGTCGTAAATCCAAAACCAAAGTATTTGCCTGATTACTTTAGACACTCAATTGAAAACCGCTCTAAGACAGTTTGACTACTCAGCCAAACTCAAAACGTAGTAAAACTAAAAGCAAAACCAATGCAATTGCCTGATTACTTTCAACACTCAAGTGAAAACCGCTCTACGTGCATTACAATAACTTAGTTAGGGTCACGACATTAAAAGTTTATGCAGATCATTTTAACAAAATGTACTCGATGTTATTTTTTCTAATTTCATTCCTTTTTCTGACACTTATCTTTTAATATTATGGCATTTACGTTAGTTCTTTGAGCTAAGCGAAGAGGGGCAAAAGTTCTGCTTTGATCGCTATGAAAGCTTTTACACGTCGCAAAACACTTCAACCGTGAATGACAACCTTTCCAGAATTATCAATCAACTGGAGAGAAACTTAGATTGCGTGTTGATTAAAACTGATCATTTCTGAAACTGAAGATTGTTTGCAACACGAATAAGAATACTACGGGCTCTCTCAAACTCGATGACTTGTAAGCTTTTTGTTTCGATATGTCTCTTAACATTTCGGTAAGGCATGAAAAGAGCCTTAGTTTAACTGTTGCCCCGAGTTGTATCGAAGGCGATCCCGTATTATTTTGATAATAGGCAGCCTAACTAAAGCAACGGCAACGAGAACATCACTAAACAAAAGGATTAATGAGCAAAAGAACAGCTGTGCACAGCGACATTCACAAGTAATCTGCTCAATAGCCATGATTTGTCACGATTATCCGTGCAACGACAGAAAATTGAACTCACCGTGAATTGTGATTTTGTGGCTGACTTCTACTACCATCAACGGGCTGGGACTTGGGACACAATCGTTAGGCCTACACCAAGTACTACCAACACTTGCTGTTCAGTTAACCTAACCAGCCTTTGTCAATTAAATATATTTTTTCGACAATCAATTTATATTTTTTTTTCAGGTGTACCGCTGGACATGGGCCTCACAAGACTAGAAATCACAGCTTCTCTCGGTCAGCCGGCAAACCTCGGTTGCTATGCCAACGTAACTAACACAACTTCCTTAACCTATTCCTGGGCAAAAGACAATTTAACTGTCACGCAATCCTCAAACATTAGAGTCTATGATAACGTACTGGTAGTAACTCCATCGAAAGAATCAGACTTTGGAATGTATGAATGTCATGTTACTGACGGCGTGACAATCACGAAATGCAATATTACGTTGTTACCGGGGTGCAATAACACTGGTGAGTAGGGCAAATATGAGTATTATATTTATGGAGACACCAAAATCGTTTTGTATCACAGTTGATAAGAACGAGGGAATTCTATTTTACCAGTTCTCCAAATGATCGTCAAGATAATGCAACGAGGAGTTTCGCTAGGAGCAGTCCTGCTCTCATTTTAAAAGAGCTCAGTCACGGCATTCTGATTTTTTTTTGGCCTTGTAATAAATAACCCGAATTGAAGGTATCTGAAAATTGTAGTTTACTAAGAAAGAAAAACACCAAAGAGACATTAATAAACATTAAAGAAGCAAGGATGGTTGAGGATGGAGAAGATTAACATGGATGACAAACGACGATCTCGACATAGACCACGAGTAGTCCCTTCACGTGGCGATTTTTTCCTCGTGGTTTATTTACGGTCTCGCTCGACGGACTAAGCGAAAGGGGGACTACTCGTGGTCTAAACTTGACAAAACTTAGGCTAAACTTTTGACATGGCTCCTTTAAGATGGAACCTATCTCGGACTTGATTGTCCCGAATTTTCTTCTATCTCGAACTCATATAATTTTTCCTTGGATAAGCTCTCTCACTCGTTCGGTTATCTATCTCGATCGTCTATTATCTCGAACTGTTAGCAGCTCAAGAGATCTGTAGATAGCGGGTGCCAGCTTTTTCATGCACGAGGTAAAATCACGCAATTAGCTACGGTTTTGGCAGTTGATAGTTCAATGTTTACCCATTGCATCGTAATCCCCTCTGCCCATCGAGAATCACTTAGTATTGTCGTTGATCTTGTTTTCTTGTTTCAGCTCATAAGGAAAATCCTCAAGGAAAAGTGGGATGCGCTAATATTTCAGTACTGATGCCAGTGTTGGCGATTGTCGTCGTGTCGCTTCTTTTGAATATTCATTTTTTTATTCGATGGAAAAGAAGGAACAGGATGGAGCTCTCTGAGGAGGAAATTATGCAACTGCAGGCAGCCCTGGAACCTGTTGCATTTGATGAGAGAACTGAAGAGCCAGTTGAAGTAAAGAAAAAGACACCTTTGCTTGGGCGACTTAGAAAACGTCGGAGAGGAAAGAATGAAAATGATCACCACCTTGAAGAAAACGAGAAGAATCATCAGGAAACTGTTTGTGACAGCGACTCACACGGCCGACACAGAGAAGAAGCTATTGAAATGGAAGAAATCCAAGACATTCCGAGTGTGGCCGACATCAAAGCCGCCGAGAAAAATGACGACACAGCGCCTGCACCTTCAGATGAAGACCGCAGACCAGCAGTACTAGAACCTCCAAGGATGGCAGATTTCTTTCAAACCGCGGACGACGAAAGCGATTTAATAGCACCTCCTTCAAATGTGGCCCAGGAACCACCTGAAGAGGACACGCTAAGGATAGCAGATTTCTTCAAAGCCAGCGACGAAAGAAAAGACGATTCGGCATCTGAGTCTTCAGGCACACCTCGGAGACCAGCGGTAGCAGAACCTCCGAGGATTGCAGATTTCTTCACAACGACTGACGAGGAAACTGACGACACAGCGCATGCTCCTCCGGATACAACCCGCAGTTCAACAGTGGTGGAGCCTCCGAGGATTGCAGATTTTTTTGTCCCTGATGACGAAACTGATGGTGAAGGTAGTGGCCGCGAAAGCATGGACTCTGAACATCCGCTTGTCAGCCATTATGTGGAGAGAATGGACTTTCAAGGAAAAGATGAAAGTGATGATGAACCGGTTCTTAAGTAATTTAAACCGGTTTGGACGCCATATTTGAGGGTGAGGAGCGTCACCAAAAAGTAGTCTCCATGGCCATGTACATTTGGCTCGGCCGAGTATATCCGAGTCGTTAGGAGAATCGGGGAGACTCTCCTCGCTGCTCGGAAGAAGATTGACCTCGCAAGCCACCAAGACGTTGATTGTTTGTACAGCTAATTACCGTGATTTCTTGGCCAAGATTCGGCGGATTCAAGGCCCGAAGTTTAATCGGGAAAACACGGTACCTAATTAATTTGTGCTCTAACCCGTGCCAGGCGCGCTATTTTGTAGGGAGGCAAAAATAAGGAACGGAAATTAGAAGGGGACTGGAAAGAACTCAGCGCTATATTTATGCGTTCTCCTTCAATTATTTCTCCGAAGGTCTTTCCCGTTCTGTCACAGTTAAGAGAAAAAAAAATCTCAATATTTTCACAGTGATGGAATAAATTATTGTATAGCTTTTCATATTTTCCAAAAATCGGCTGATTTTTGAAGATTACTTGGTACCAGTCTTCTACCCGGCCAGGTTCCAGAGGTTTTCTCTTTTCTATTTTTTAATTAAAGGAAAGTTTATATGCCTTACATCCTTTACGTCGTCAAACTTTACAATGCGCTCAGAAATTAGGCTAGGCAGGGAGCTCTCTTAAAGATCTCCCGAAATAGATATTATTGTAGTAAATTATTATATAAGGCCTAAGAGAGAGTGTCTCAAAGAGAGGTTGTTTTTCTCTCGCCTCTTTCGACTGTTTTGAAGGCTTCTTTCGCTCAGCAGAAGAAAGAAGCAAGGGGATCTCTCTGACCATCACTAAGGAAGCAATCTTCCCTCTATTTCATAGATTTTCGAGATAGAGGTACCGGAATATCGTAGCCGAAAATAGGGGGAGAGGGTTGGGGGATCTTTTGGGGCATCTTCGTCAGTTGCTATGTTTTTCCAAAAAACTTGATGGAGAAGAAGAGTTGTGTGACGCAAAGATCACAGTTTTATACATTTTGTAGGAAAACTAGGGAATAGACTATCTGGAAATGTGCCTTGTTCCTTTGTAAAGAAATGATACGCTATGGCTTTTATCAGAAATTGTAATTGGTACTTAGCCATTCGTGTGTTGTGTAGAGTTTAATACAGAAGAATTCATATGTCTGAAGAAAATAATATACCAAAACGAAGTAACGCCTAAGTCACTACAAAAAGAAAGGTCGTTGTTTTACTTGTTCCTGACCTGTTTTACAACTTGTATTCTTCAGCGGTCTGTGTTGTATAGAGTTTTGTACATGATAATCTACATACCATGACGAAAATAAGGTACAATGTACCAAAATGAATTTTTGCTCAAGTTACGACGAAAAAAGAAAGGTCGTTGTTTTAACTTGTTCCTGACCTGTTTAACAACTTGTATTCACAAACTTTGATATTTGTCCGCGGTTGTATCTAGAGTTTTTTGCGTAAGGAAGAAAATAATGTACCAAAATGGATTAATGCTTAAGTCACGGTGAAAAAAAGGTCGTCGTTTTTACTTATTCCTGACCTGTTTTACAACTTGTATTCACAAACTTTGAAATTTGTCTGCTATTGAATGGAGTTTGTAATGTAAGAAGTTACAGCCATGAAGAAAATCACGATAACGGACCAAATGACGTAATGCTTAAATCACTATATAAAAAGAGAAACGCCTTGGTTTTTACCTGTACCCAATCTGCTTTACAGCTTGTCTTTCACAAACTTTGATATTTCTAATAAAGAGATGATAGATCAAGGACATAAAGTTACTTTGTCATTTGCCATATTTTACAAAATCGTGGATACGGGGTTAAGTCATTAAGACCAGCAAACAGAATTTCATTGTTGATATCACGATTTGTAACTAACACTTCCACCAAATATTTGCCCAACTCTCTGAGTGTAACGCCACTGGGAACTAATTAAGACGGATTCCGCTCGAAGAAAGTTCGAGCAATAAGTGCAAAAATTATTTACTAAAAATCTACTCATTGCGCGGTACGTTTTGGAATACTATCGAAAACAACTCACTTTGGTTCATTTCTTTAAGTGACCCCGCGATTAAAGTGCCACTGAAACGAAATTTTCGTACTCTCTTTTATTAGCCCAATTTGTAGTTTCAAACGTGCTTAAAATAATGGTGAACTTTATTTCTGTCAAATCCTAACGGAAAGTGCTTTTTTTAGCTGCTGAAATCGACTTTTTGGAGCAAAACTGTGTCCGGGCTCTGGAACCGAATTTAAGGACCTTGTGACGTCACTGGTTGTATTCACGCAAGAAGCGCTATAGATTCTCTCTTGTTTTCACTTGATTTATTAAGTCTATTTTTCATATTGTCGATACCTGCTAGTTTTCTACCTTGTAATTTCTGTCCAGTCTTGACAGGAAATACATATCATGAACGTTGGAGGGCGCCAAAGAGTGTAGATTCACCAAAATAAATGCTACAGATTAGAACAGCTCAGTTACTTTTCGAACATCTTGAGTACTCGATTGGAGATTTCGAAGACGAGTGTGGCAACTTTTATATCACGTCCTAAAGCCTAAACACGATATTTCGTCGTCTGTTTTCAGCCTGGTTCTGAAATTTGGATTCTCACGTTTATCTAAGGTCTATTACACAAGGTTCGAATATATCCTCGGCAACTTTACTGCAGTAAAAGCCGTAAGCGCATCAGCCATCCGCACAATCACGAAGTTATTAACGGTCCACAAGCTTTGAGTCGAGTACTTCTTTGCACACAGAGGGCATCTTTTTGTGATACTAATAAGTGAGAGTTCTTGTGGTAGACAAAATGTATCTTTGAAAATTGTGATCCGCAGCAGGCTTTATTGCCGCATACGTATCAGTGTAAACAAAGCGGGAATTTCGCTTCTCTTTTACACGTATCTCCCAATTGCAATATTTCACGGTCGATGGATTACTTTGAGTTCTTTAGAACATACTTATGTCTATGATCTTCATTTAATGGTATCCAAATTCAAAGCAATTCGTTAAAACGTCACTAGTTTACACTCCTTTCGAAGGTTTATTAAACAGAATTTGAGCTAATTTGCATATATCATCTTTCGCCGTCGACATTGTCACGCTTTCTCTCGTTTCCTGAAAACATACCTGTAGGGTCATGGCAGCTTAGTTTACCTTTATAGTTTAAATTCGCTCCCTCACATAAAAGAAGAGGGTTTCTTAAATTGTTGCTGATTTGATAACTTGTAGGATGTAACAGATGCAACTGGACTAAAGGTCACTGTAGCACAATCTCGTCCGCGGTGAAACTCACAAAGCGTCCGGTTTCCTCGAAGCGAAGCGACTCGAAACTCGAAGCGTTGTTGCTGCGATTCGTGCAGCAGCAGTCCGGATAATAATTTCAAAAGCCGCTTTCTCTTGTTTTCATGTCTTTTTTACTTTATGAGTGTAGATATTGTTTAATTGAGTGGTGGCCATTTCACCAAGAGTCCCGATCATTTTGCGATCCAAGAACTCCCACTCGTTTGCTTGCTTACATAAAATATCCTGCAAATATCCAATTAAATAGACTGAAAAGCCCCAGGATCGACTCTCCACCTCTTCTTGTCTAAGGCTACTGTTATTATCTGCTTTACAGCTCTGAGATGTCCTTAAGATGTTTTTTGGGGGGCTTCGAACAGTATTCTCTTCTCTCATAATCACTCTAAATTTTCAGCGCGGCATGAGAGTAATACAACCAGTGACGTCACTAGGCTGTTTTGGCCGCGCCAAGATGGCCGCCAATTTTGGGCTTAACCAGTCAACTTCGAACGGCTGAAAAAGCAGTTTTCGCTTACCGTATGCGAAAAAAAAGTCCGCAGTGTTTCCAAGTAAGGTTGAAACTTTATTACTAAGCAAAAATCTCACATACGAAAATTTCGTTTCAGTGGCACTTTAAATTCTCGAGAAAGTTAAAGTCAAACCTCGTAAGAATGCTTAAAGCGTGTGTTACTGTGTTTTAAACTAACACGAAACGTTTGTTTTAATTGAAACTTCAAGTTCAATTTTCCCTCACGGGGTCAGCTTGAGAGCGAAGGTCTCTATAAGTTCTTCCTAACTGTATTAAAAATATTACCATGCCATGAGGTTTTTTTTGATAATGTAATTGTTGCCATTGTTGCACGAATGTTCTGCGGAAATCATCTTACACCTTTTTAAGGGTGAGGTGGATGGGGAAAGGTGTGTTATGTCCACCGTCTGAACTTTAAACTTGTCATTGATATTTATGGAAACGATAACACTACAGTGGCAGAGTACTCAGAATGCTGAGGGGGGAGGGGAGGTTACCCTTAACCCCTAAAAATTTCGTGATTGCAGTGAATGTTATGCACGACACATTGTATATAGCTTATAAGGTAGTGTTTTTGGACATTTCTTTGAATTGCCACGTCCATTTCTACGTAACGCGTTTCCATAGAAACCTTTTTTTAAAATTGTGTGACTTGGTTTTCTTCAACCACTTCGTCACCTGACATTCGTCGGACACGCCCATTCGCTGGTAATTCAATGGGCTGTAATTGGTGTTCTTCGTTAACAACGTCTGCGTCATGCACTCGGGTCTGTTCTTGGTTTTGTAAACTAATTTCATCACTTCTCTTGGACCTGAAGGTATCATTTCTTCGTCTTCTTCTTCTACTTTGTAACAGGAGATGAATGAACAGGAGAAGTGACAAGACCGCCACAGCCAGAACAGGCATTAATACGGAAACGTTGACACATCCAGTTTTAGAGTCATCTAAAAATCAATATTTAAATAATTAAATTTTTAATTTCAATATTCACGAAGCTATAACCAAAGCTATAAAGCTATAAACAGTGGCGAGTCTGATTGGGACTGATATCAATGAACCTATTTGGTCAATGTTAAGCCTGGTTTTCACTATGACATAAGCACAAGCACAAGAATGAGCAGAACGGTAGTGAGAACCCATTTGCTTGTGTTCATGCCTGTGTTGTGGGCTTCTTCACTACCTTTACTCTTACGCTTGTGCTTATTTCGTAGTGAAAACCAGGGTTTAGTAAACAAGGTCAGACATCAAAATTCACATGAGACGAACTAAACTGCAATTAATTCAGCCGAACGAACTCAGTTGAGTCAAACGTTGAACTTATCGTGAACTTAATTCACTCAGTTTAGTTCGTCTCATATGAAGTTCGACGTTTGACCAGGACCTTAGTTATTACGCTACGTTTGATGGGATGCTCAAACAGTTTCATTTCCTATTAGTAGATTTGAAAACAAACGATTGTTACGGGTTTTTCCTAAAGTTTCATTAGAGTTTTTATGTGTTCAAATGGCATTACGACTTTATTTTGGCCAATGGTATCAGTGATAAACCTCGAGTTTCCGTTTCGTCATCATCGATTTTGGCCTCTACACATGCCTTGCTCACAACGGAATCAAGAAAACGCTAACACAACTCTAACCCCCACCCCCTTAAAATACATCTCACACCTCCTTCCTCGTGCATTAGACTTACCAGGTTTATCAAGTCCTTGTAACAGTGAGACTCTACACAAAATGCTAGACACGCCATTAGTAATGTTACACTGGTATGTTCCAAAATCTGCGGCTCCCTCTGGCGTTACTACTAGAACGTCACCAAATGCCTTCACTCTTGGAGATTGCGTGACCGTCTGGTTGTCTTTTGTCCAGGAATAGGAAAGGGACGAGTTAATGAGGGTTGTCGTTGCGTGGCAAGCGAGGTTTGCTGGCTGTCCAAGAAATGTGATGATTTCCTGCCGTGTTAAGTTGAGGTCGAGTTCTAGCGCCTCTGAAATGAATGAAAACAAAACGTTTTGTTCGGTCTTACAACAGCTCTTTTGGATCGTTCGTACGTATTTTAAGACATCTCGTCTTGAATATTCCTTCGAAAAGTTCTTATAACTGTTTAAAAAACTGTAAGATTGGCACTACAAAATGTATTTCACTACCACACTAGCCTCATCAGTTACACGCCATATTGGATTCTGTAAATGTGTTCAAATAAGAAGGCAATTACCTCACTTACACGTGAAACACTGGCTTATAAGAGCCACTGAGAGACAGGCGTGGATCTATAGTAGTTGAAGTGATTATTTCCAGAAATCATATAAATTGCTTTCTGAGAGCACTAAATTTCAAATTTTCTTCGGGGAGCATGCCCCCAAACCCCTTTAGTAAAAGCCTGGATCCACCCCTGGAGAGATACTTCATGTGTAATATTCGGCCTATGCTTATTGGTATTACTCTTAATTCTGGCGTGTAAGTGTTAATGTGAAGGCTACTTGAGGTGAATTTTTTATGCAAAAAGGCTTGTTCTACAATGATGGCTTACGAAACACGAACTTGAAGTGTACATGACACTCAAGAGTACTGGTGCTACCATTTAAATGAAAGTTCTTGAATTGTACTTTTATGTGATACTGTATTTCCTGTACAATTCTGTACAAGTCTGTGGACGAGCCCTGATGTGCCACCATACAAACGAAATTTTTTAGCAATAGTTCTAATTCGTATACGCATTGTTTACTATAAACGATACAAAGCTTTAAGCAGGTGCAAACGTTTTCAGTCTGGGGCTCAAACCCTTGTGCCACTACTTAAATGAGAGGTTTAATTCTAATCATGTCGTACAGTTTTTTTTTCAATATCAAAAGATGATTTTGTACCAGTCTAAAGCACTCCTTAGAACGAAAGAGCCAATCTGAGCAAGTTATAAATGCCCTCATCATACAACACACACGTAATAGTCACGGCTGTTGAGAACCATTTTTCTGGTCGACCTTTCTTAATCTGCTTTCAACCACCTGGTACAATAGTTTTACAAAATTGAAGTGGAAGGGACTTTAAGAAACAAAACTCAATGCAATCCCAAATTGTAGTCGATATCTCGACATTTTGACGCTATTTTGCCGAAATAGAAATGTTCAGATTGTGGTTGTAAAGTATATTGTGTTTATAACTTGGGTTAAGCAAAAAAAAAAAAAAAACTTATATATATTTTCGAATACCTCACACATAACAAGATTCTGGTTAAAAAAATAAAACCAGTTTAACCAGTAAAACCAGTAAAACCCGAGTAGAGCCATCTACGGGAATAAACGAAGGAAGCCAAAAGAAGAAATGAAGAAACTACAGTTATTTCGATATTAATTATATTAAAGTTGTATTGATTGCACTATTCAATATGACAATATGATACTTGTTTGGACAACAAGAAAACTAACTAAAGAAATGAGGTTAATTATTGAGTACATTGAATGAGACATTGTGTCTGCAACTTCTCTGTAGCTTTCCTGCCTGAATATAGTGAGAGTTACTTCTGAAACTTCAGCGAGAATTTGCATTCTTGCTGTAGTGGCAAACCAATATGACGCCATAAAACGCATACAAGAGGCACTAAAAGAAGTTTTGTCATCAATATAAGCTAACATAATTAGTTTTCAAGTTTTTCTTACTTCGAAGCTTTTAGGATAATACCAGCTGTCAACTTTTTATTTCTAAAATAATGAAAAACAATCATAAACTAAACTTGAACACTGTTGGTCCATTAAAACGCTCTGTATGATTCGCCCCTGTAATTACAAAATTATGGTGTAAGTAATTTCGTGCAGATTTTTTTCTTTTCCGTAGTGGGTATTTCGAAATAATTACTTCACATAGTTATAAAGTAAATGTCTTTATTGCTTCCTTAAATATTTGTCAATTGTCCTTGGTCAACACAAAATGCTAAAACTTTTGACGTTGTGTTTTTTTATCAACTGTACCAGCTGAAAATCGTTGTAAAGGCCAGTTCTAGATTAACACGCTAACATATTCTAACAAACAACGTACCAGCATAAACAAAATCTATCTTTGTCTTTTGGAAGACTGATGAAGTATTTACAACTAATCCATGCCTACTTACCACTCCATGCAGCAAAACTGACGGCAAAAAACACCGAAGATACCCAACAAAAACAAGTTACCATGATTATGTTCTCCTTTCTAACTAGCCAGCCAAATGTTCATTGGTAGAATATTCTTGATAAGTAACGTCATAAAGTTTGCGAATATTAATCGATATTTTTTATCAACTGGCTATCTAATTTAAATTACGGCGTGACGCGTCAAAACAGGCAGTCAGATTGCACTTAAAGCGCCTGACTAGTATCATTAAAACGTGTTTATATACAATTTACGTAGAAGGCAAATATTTTTATTCGAGGTTCAAAACCGCCGCATCATTGCGGCTTACCTGCATATCAGTCTTATATTTTCTCGTCGAATTTTTGAAGACATAAGGTACTGCAGATAGAATTGGACTAAACCCTACCTCATCGCTGAGGTTCCAGAGAAGGGCCTGAAAGTGAGTGACTATTCAGTTTTATCAGAAAGTGACAATATTACTTGAGGCAGAAGTCGAAACTTCCAGTCAACGTTTGTGCCGCTTAACTGTCTTTATATCAAGTTGCTAATTGCTTAACCAATTAATCACGAAGTTAGTGTAACTGGCAATGATGTCACAGTAGTCACATGTACATGCGGTGTTGCCTGTTTGATCAGGGCTGAAACGTTTAGGAAACCGACAAAAATACATCAAAACGATGCGAAGCATTGTTATCAGAAAGTTCAGCGAGCGATATGACGATGTTTACTGGGTAATAAAGGAAAGGAGTTATTTTGTGAGTATGCCAATACTCGATATAAATATTAGATCAATATTATATATAAACTCTCAGCTAGTTTTGCGTGTTTGATTATGTTGCCGTTTTTCTGAATTGATAATATAACTCAAACCGTGATTGAGGAAAATTTCAGTTGCAAGAAGATGACGAACAAGTCGAATTGGTCGAAATGTTGCAAACATTCGAAATGGTGGTTGGCGAAGGATCCAAGACCGTAAGGTATTCTTCTATAGTTTAGATTTGGTAAAATAGCCTAAAAATTGTAGGGGGCTTTGTTACTTTGAGGCATAAGTATAAATCTTGCGAATAATCAGAGTAGATTCGTTTAGTAATTTTAACGAATATCAACGCTGTACGGTAAGATTCGAAACTAAAAGTAAATCTTAAAGTCAAAAGAAACCTGAAAAAAAAAACATATTTTATCGAGGTAAACAAAGACCAAGAGAATGATAATTACTTAATAATTTGAATTAAAAAAAGCCCCCTCGTTTTTTCATGTTTCGTAAAGAATGTTTTTCAGCCCTCCATTCAGACTGGCCCCACTATCGTTATTATTCGTACTACTGTCTTTGTATAACTTAGTTTGCACAAAATCTAATACCTTAATTTCACTTGACATTTGACACAGAAATCAGGTCACTTAGGGTCACTTAGTTTATGATCTGGGTTATTCCCTCTTTTAAAATGTTAATCTTTAAGTGAATGGGTGTTTTTAGCAGGTCATACTGTTGCTATGGTAACATATAGTGCCACGAAAATTATGGATAGCAATGTGTTCAGCAATGACTGAGCAGTTTTCCGACACCATGCTGAAGCATCAACTGATATAAAGAGTGGTAATAATGGCCCATCAAAATTTACGTCGTGGAAGGTGTTAGAAACTGTTTCGCGCCACCGTAAGCAATTTCCCTTGTTAGTCGAGTGATACTCCATACATTGCATGTATCCAGTTTGTGTTTATTTGGTTTTGTTTCAGTTTAGAGATCGAATAAGTGAGGCTTGAGGGAATATTTTCAACACAAAAATTAGCGAAATTAATAAAAGACGTTCAATTTCGACATCGTCGGATGTCATTGTCAAGTAAATCTGAGGTTAGTTTTTGCATTAGTAATAGATGTACAATTGTGCGCATATCGATTGCTTTTTCTACTATCGTCACCTGTCTTTATAGAGTGTTTTCACTTAAGTGTCCAGCACACATGCAAATTTATTGGAACAAAAGAAATTGTTTGCATAGGAAGAGTTCAACTCCCACAGGATTAGTTTGGTAGACTAACATGACCGCCGTTTTATTGTTTTGGAACCGTACCGTGACGTCATGTGAAAACGCTCTATATGAGAAAAACAGTAATTAGAATCAACCAGTCAGAATAACTAAAAATAAAAAGCGCAGAGCGCCAATGTTTCAGGTTAAGCTCATCAATTTTAAAAGTGCGATTCATCGACAAATACCCGTATGAGATGTAGCATAAACTAAACTTGCTGTTTCGCTCTAGTTCGGTCATCTTAAGTCATTAAGCAATGGTATATAACGGATCTTTAAAACATCTGTTCCTCAGCCAAGTTCTTGCGAGCTGGGAAACACCTTCATTGAAGTGTTTTCCGGCATTGTCCGTAAATCTGGGTTATGTGTCTTGTAGCTGGGAAAGGTTGATAGGAAACTTTGCTGGGGAGGGGGAGACATTTCTGCTAGGATAAAGAAAGATGAAAATTTTCCAGCGGAGAGTTAAATTGTGTTAAAAATACTTTGGTTACTTGATAGTCCCAGATGAATTCTGCTAGTTGTCATATTTAGCTTGACATGTGCCCATAGCTGAGAGCGTAATTTTCCCCTAACACAACAATATCAAGGTTAACGATCGACAGTCAACTGAAAATGAATGGAATTTTAGTAGAAACAAATATCACGAAAGCAAAGAAAATTAGTAAAAGAAAGAGAGAAAGACTTAGCAAGAAAGGAAAGGGTTTGATTGTTGGCTGCTGCTTATCAGTATCGCCAGGAATGTTGTACAAAGAAGCTTCCGTTCGATAGTGGCAATTGTTACGTGACTATAAGGATCATACTGGTCTTAGCAGATTTATGTGGTGCTGTTTACTATATTTCCTACAAGAAGTGGATCTTACTTTAAAGTTTGCGAATATCATTCGGTGCTTAATTTCTACCATTCCTGGGGGGTACTCCCAGAAAATTAAATTGAAGTTGGGTGGGGGTGTACAACCCACTTCCCAAAACCCTTACCCTAACCCTAACCCTAACCCCGGGCTACCATTGTTATGCTGGCATTGTCCCTAGCCCTGTGGATTAGCCCTTAGTGTGTGACCATTTGATAAATAAAAGCAAAGTTGCAGTATTGCATGTTACTTATGCTTTGCAAGGCGTTTCTATCATTTAATTCTGTCGATGAAAGTGTGTGACCATTCAAATGAAACCTATTGAGCAGCGTACTTTCATCGATCATGTGGTACTGTTTATTTTGCTGTACAAGATGATTCCTCCTTTTAAGTTGGGTTTGGCATTGCTTACTATGCTCTGCAAGGTGGTTCTATCTTATAAGCCTGAATAAAACCCCAGTGTGCCACCACTGAAATGAAAGCTACTGGGCATACAGTACTTTCATTTGGTACTGTTTATTAGGTTATATAAAGTGATTCTATCTTTAAAGTCTGTGGATGAAACCCTAGTGTGTGACCATTCAAATGAAAGCTATTGAGCAGTACTTTCACGTGGTACTGTTTATTATGTTATACGAAGTGATTCTTTCTTTAAAGTCTGTGGATGAAACTCTAATGGGTCACCATTCAAATGAAAGCTATTGAGCAGTACTTTCATTCGGTACTGTTTATTAAACTGCACGAGTTGGTTCTAACTTTTCACAGTTTACGGATGAAACCCTAGAGGTCTTAGTGCTTGAGCATTTTTTGAAATGAAGTCTAAGGAACATCAGTTTAACAGTTGGTAGTGTTCATTTAGTTTATTACACTATTTATTATAGCATATATATATATATAGTTCAAAGTTTAATTTAGGGGCACTCTTAGGAAGTGTTAAACGACTGTCAAAATGTCTTCAAACCGTTAGTTTGCAAACAACCAAACCCTAGCTAAAATATATTTAAATGTTGGCCTTCAATTTTTCGTGAAAACAGTTCCATACCTCTGATAGATTACTTTTATTAAAAGCTCTACGTGTAAATTTCTTAGAGGTTTGGGAAGATGAGCATTTTTCTTCCTCTTAAAATCAAGCACGAGCATTTAGTAATACCCGAGCAATCCTGCCCACGTGACCTCTTTCAACCAATGAACTCACGTGAAACTTCATTAGTAAATTATTACGATCGATATGTGTATTCGTTTTATGAGTTGTTTGCATTATAGTGCGTTGAGCGCGCTGATAGATATTGCAGAAAAACATCATGGAGACGTTTAGAACACGTTTCATATGCTATGCTTTGCTTTTTACAGCCAAGCTCGTGTCGTCATTTGGTAAGAGAAACATGTGTTTTGTTTTAGATGCAGGAAGTGAACAAATAATCTAACAGTGTATCAGTTTATGAAACTAGGTAGTAAGTATGTAATAATGATCTGAAGCTAATACCTAGCCATTTTAGGTTATCTTGAACACGTGCTGAAAGCTCGGAAATGGCAGCGCGAATCGCGTAGACGTTATGAAAAGGCTTCAAACTATACCTGGAAAGCAATAATTAGTCTTTCAGTTTTTGTAGAACGGTTTTTCGCCGCATTGTTTGACCTGGCTTCACTGTCTGCGCAGTAGATATAGAGCATAAATTAGGGTAATAAGATTTTGTGGTGAGGTTTTTGAAATATTGCGCCTTTGTGTGGTGTGATTTCTTGTTTGGCTTAAAACTTTACTTGGTAGAAGTGCTTTCGATATTTTGAATTCTGTGTTATCTATGTAACTTGTAACTTTAGCTGCACGGGGCTAAAACCAAAAAATCATGGTGAAAATTTTTTTATTGGTTTAAAAACCTGACGTCCAGTGTAGACGTTACTTTCATTCATGAAGAGAAGAACAAATTTACTGCTCGTAGTAAATGAATCAATACGAAATACTCCATGTTGTGACTCGATCACGTGCTCAACATGTGCCAAGGCTTGCGAACGGCTTGTGCATGCCTGTGAATGTCACGATGACTGGTCAAGTACATCCTGTCCTTTTGTCTCGTGGTTTTGTGGTTTTGCTTTTATGTTATATGGATCAAGTTTGAACGATATATTTTCTCTTTAATTAAACCATAGCAATTTTATGAATGTCCTTAATCTTAAATTTTAAGGGATTTATAATTTAATTCTGCTATGTCATGCTCTTTTGATCGAGTGTGCATGGGGACCTGCGATATTCCAGCGTTTGTTGCTTTGAATAGTGTTAGTGTCGTGCTCCAAACTTTGAAATGACTCGTAATAATTCTACGTAGCTTGTATTTTGGAGATTTATTCGATAAATTGTTTGGTGGTGATTCCTTATCAAGTAACTCTATTTACCATGATACTTAAAGTCGATCTTCACCACTGTCGTATTTCTTAGAGTGACGTAAGAATCAGTATCGACTCCGACATGTACCTTGAACTTTCATTTAGCTCCGTTTGGATGATTTAGCGATGGCGTTGAGGAAAACATCAGCAACTAAGTCTCTATTCTCGGAACAATGCCATAAATTTCTCCCAACGTACACTAAACTGCTAGTTCAATATTGATACTTTCAATATCAATCGCAAACAACACATTAAATATGCAATATTCTGCTGATAATGCCATCCACAATTAGACAGCTTAGCATAGTCTGGACTGTGTATTTTTTAAGTCCTGCTTAGTACAAACAGCTGATTAATATACAAATCTCAGCTCTTGCTGGAATCTTTGCACTGTACTGTATAGAGTGGCAACCAAAACATGATGGCGGCCAACAGATCATGTGTGCCTTATGTGTGCGTTATTCAGGTTGTGTGGTTCGTTCTTCACCTTGTTGCAGGAAATGGTAAGAAAACGTTGTCGCTACGTTTCTGTGCCTTGTATAGCAAGTTGGGTTAGAATACATTCGGTGCCAGCGAAACGAGGTCCTTCAATTGTTACATTAAGTAAGAATTAATCGGCAATTGTCAAAGGGATCGATTTGAAACCTCAAAAGAAATGTGTCATGAAACCTCTAGTTATTGTAGAGAACTGTACGAAACCATTTTCTGGCTGTGTGTTCGTTAATGTAAGGAAAACCCTCGCCGTGTATTGCAGTTTCAGTTTCATTTGTGGAATGAACTTTGGAATTACGTAACGGTTGAAAAAATTCGAATAAATAAAACCCAGGGAATAGATGATAGAATTAAATTACTTACTTGGTTTAAGAGGCCTTTTGCTATAAGTATTTCTCAATAATATGTAGGAAGGAATTTCACCTTCATTTGGCGAAAATATGGAATACATATAGACTACGATATTTGTGTTTCGATAGCTTTTTTGACTCAAGACTGAATATATAGAGGGTGTCCTTTTTTCCAGTTGTAAGAAAACCAAAAGTGTTTCTCGTACATATCCGAGGTTGATCATTTCTCCTTGTCCAATTAAGCGATTTGAGAATGATGAAAGTGTAAGAAGAAGGGAGATGTAAACTCTATCGGTCTTAACTACTGATGCTTCTTGATATTTGTCCCATTCATTAAGTTTTTTTCTCAGGTAGTTTATCATAACTTTCTCTATTCCTTAAAATTAAATTTTCAGACTGAGCCTTGCTTGCTCAGAGGCTGGTTTGTCCTGTACAGTTTCGTGCACCTTAACACGCCAGGCTGTGAATTCGTGTGCCATTACACGTTGTCTGCGCTTTGGCACTTGTAAGGTCTGAGTTGAAATATTGTTTCGTCTTGTGCGCAAACTCGTGAATATGGTTCGCGTTTAGTCTCGAAACGAAAACCTAAGTCAACGAACTGGAAATTTTCTCATGAAAAAATTAACTACAACATGTGGGAATCAAGGCAAAGTTCTGAGAGTATCGATTTAATGGCATGCGGATGGTTTCGGAAACTGTTCTATCATACCTGTTTGACAGGTATGACAGGTAAAGTAAGCTGTATATCAGTCCTTATTTGAAAACTAGCCGTCAGTCCCGATCTTTAAGACACAGTGTTTGACACATAAGTTCATCATTCATACGATGCTGCACCGTTTAAATGATAAACAAAACAAATTCAAAATCAGTTAAAAATGAGATTTGCGCGAACCAGATGTGATATAAAAAAGCTTCAACCAACGCGTTAAACTATGATGTAAGGCAAGTAGAATACTCAAGAATAAAAAAAATTCTGTATTTTTGATCTCAGGTAGATCACAAAAACTGTTCAAATTATACTTCTTGTATCACGATAGTAATTCAGTGGACCTAAAGGCAAACATTGCTTTCTTTTTGTGAAATTGTTTCAAATAATACCAAAACGTGTCTTGAAGTTAAGAAAAGAATTTTTTTTAGTCTTGTATATTTAGAGCATTTTTTCTTTTGCAATTAAACAATGAAACACACTGTTGAACGTTTGTAGCAACAAACATTTCATCCAAATAAAACAAAACACTGATCAGGGAATATTGAGATAATTGATTTATCCCTTTTTATCCAGGTCGCTGGTTCTTTTGTTGATTCGATGTGGCTGCTGTAGCTGTGTTACTGTTGCGATGTTTTACCATACTAGTTACAAAGTCATTCATTTGTCGACAGTTTAATGCCAATATTTCCTCGCAGTTAGAGTTTTTCTGTCAAATTATCAAGTTTGTCTTAATAATGTATTATGTCTTCCTCGAAGAAAGTTGCTCACAGGTTAAGAAAAATATTGACACTGATTTGAATTGTTAACTATCCATCTCCCGTTGCTTGTCAAAAACCAACCAGACAAGTAATCAAAATTACTCGACGTGGATTTTCAGAGAAAGGTGTTCAGAACACATTGCGATGTTGACACGGATCGCTTACTTGTCCTGAAATCCCACCGGAAATCAAGCGAATATGTAATCCTCTGTACTTTTGGAAAACTTTCAGTTTGTATTCAGAAAACAGAAATATTTTACTGAAAATGAATATATCTTTGTTATCTACAATTCGTAAGCTTTCAGAAAATCTACACAGTGTACTTGACTTTGAAGGGTTTTGGTTATATTAAACGACTAACCGTGAAGCGGGAGGGCGGCGCCAAAGCTTGTTGGTCATTTAGGGTCTGCTGAAGCCTTAAGAGCATAGATCCATGTGTGAGCAGTGGAACATGTTGAGGAGTCAATCGCTTATACATTCTAATTAGCGCTTTTGGACTCTCCCGCTTTAGGACTCTCAAGAGTATACACTGTATATACCGCTATTGGGCTCTCACGCTTTGAGAACGAAGAACATTCATCGTGTTTTGCGCTTTGTGAATTGACGTTTCGAACGAGGAATATACATTCTAATTTGCGCTTTTGGACTCTCTCTCCTGCTTTAGAACTATGAAGAGTATACACTGTATACAGCGCTACTGGGTTCTCACGTTTTTAGAACGAAGAATATTCATCGTGTTTTACGCTTTGGAGCATTCACGTTTTTAGCACGAGGAACATACATTGCCCTTAGCATCTTTGTCTCACTTATCATTAGTACGTAATTATGTATGGAGTTCACCAACTGTACGACGCGTAAACCATTGTTTCACGACCCGTACGACCCGTGCGGGTCGTACGGGTCATACTGTCGAGGTAGGAGAGTTGTCTTAATAATGATATGCAGGTCACCATTGTTCCACGACCTGTGCGACTCGTAATCCAATGTTTCACGACCCGTACGACTTGGACGAGTCGTACGGGTCGTGGACTTGTATATACACCCGAAGTCTCTCTAATGATATGCAGTTCACAAACTGTACGACTTGTAAACCGTTGTTTCACGACCCGTACTGGTCGTACGACACGTACAGGTCGTGTTCAGCCATTCACGGGTCGTATCTGTTCGATAGTATTGGACATGGATGCGTTGCTGATGGGACAACTAGTGAATACTGTTGAGAGTAAATTTGCCAATTTTCTGATCGGGGACTTGGATATATAGATTGCAAAACAACCCCATTTGAAAACGTAGCAACATATTGATCGAGGATTTCACCTAAACTACGGGAAAACTTAGAAACACCGCGATGAATTTCAAGTTTTACAAAATATCTCATATATCTTATAGCGTAATATTTTGAGAAAGTGCGGCTGGATCCTGAAACGAAATTAAATGCCAATAGATTGGTGAACTCGGCATGACAGAATCGAAAAATCCAGTGTAAACAAGTTTAAAGAAAATAAACTTCATGGTCGCTTTATGACTCATCTCCACAGTTTGAATAATTTGCAAGTTAGTACATGCTTCTTGTAGAAGATGTGACATTAGGCTGATCGATTAATTTTTTTCCTGATCTAGTGCTGTGTTAGTCTTCCAATCCTGGATATTTTTTCTGATCTTATCTGCTGTTCAGTACCTTGTTGGGTTGAGCCTTTCAATCCTCGCTTCTCTTATATCTACTTATCAGTGGACCGTCATGTTGGCTTTTCCTCTGACTAGCCAGCCTTCAACCTGATGAAGATTTGTCAGATCTAACAAGCTACTTCCCAGAAAGACTATGCCATATCAAGTTGTTTGAAAAAGCTGTAACTCGTCTTATACGATGATAAGAGCTCTTCTTTCTCTTCTCTTCAGGCGCCAATGAAGCAAAATTATTTAAACTGAAAAGCTTTCGTTAAGTGGCTCTACACAAGCTGCAGCAGCTGCCAGTTACTCGTCTTTCCTTTCGTTAGCTGTCTTCGGTGGAGCAGAGTTTGATTGGCTAACGAAAACACTCGATGTCGAGAGGTGGCCGAATTTCTTCCGAAATAGCTACGATACAGCCGAGTTTCATCCGAAAAAGCCACGATAAACAATGTAATGACAACATTGAGCACGACTATTTTCTCATGGGATTTTCTATGTTACCGCGTGATCCGCGTGTGCCTTCCAAGCGTGACGCAAGAAAACCTGAGGAGACTGGGCCAAATAGTTTACTATCTCACGGGCCAACGGGTCACGTAACTCCGTTGCCATGTTTTCTCTCCGAAACACAGCTGTGAAAACTTTAATCCCGAACTCTTTACAGGCTAAATGCCATACGCGGAAACAGCGTGCAATACTCGAACACAACGACACAAGAACTCAACGAAAGCGAACCGCCATAAACACGTTTTTTTCTTTCTCTCTTAAGTGGGGGTCTCGCACCCCCAAAGATACATGGGAAAATCTCAGACAACAGCTGAATGGTTTAAACACTATTTCTTCCCGTTAAGGCGGCTCCCTATAGTTTTACGATTGCACGCACACATAGGACGAAAGCTCAAGTAATTTGCGCGCGCTGAAAGGAAAACGTAAGTGTTTTTCGATTTTTATGACGTCAACATGAGGACAAACTGAGCAAAACTGGCAATGAATTTTCTCGCGTTTCTTCAGTGAATTATTTTAAAAATTTGGCTCAGTTGTAACCACATACAATTCCTATAAAATACCGTATTTTTGTTAAAATCTGTCAGAGCTGATCTAATATATTTAGAAGAATGACAAATTACACAATACTGGAAAAACCGTTTGAACGACATTGACTTTTTACGAATTCAGAATGTCAGGCAATATTATTCCCATGACGTGGCAAAGTATGAAAAAATTTCACGGGAGGAAAGTATAAATATTAAGGAGTTTAGACCAAACTGAGGAATATCTCTGCCGGTCATTAGATGAGATGTTGCCATTTTAATAGCACCCATACTGATAAATCTCTACAGGGAAAACTTTAAGAGAAATTAACTGAGTTTCCTTTTCTAACTCGCGCTCTATAAAGAGGGCGTTCGTAAATACTCTAGGGAGCCATCTTAAGGTTGCAATTTTCTGCCGAATCCATTGCCACGGAACTTAAGGGAAGGAAGGTTCCGCTTTAATGGTGGTACTTTTGTTGTGAGGGTCTATTTTCGGATAAATTTGCATAAGACGTGTCATAAGGAAGAACAACATGGCGACCTCAAGGAGTTGCTCTGGTTATGTGTTAATTTTGCGAGGAATACTCATCATCGTCAACTGTGCTTTTACCATCGGTAAGTACACAGCGTAAGCCTTTAGATATTAACTTTATTTCTTTGTTTCTAAACGTGAAATTTCGTATTGTTTGCAATGCATACGATCAAGTTTGGTACGGGAGTTACGTCCTTTATCAGTTTTGAATAATTGGTTAAGCCAATGGTCAAGATAAATCAATGTTTACGACCCCGAGAGAGTTCAACAGTCGGCAGGTTTACTTCTTCATGAAGTTTTCCAATGCCCTATTGCCGACAAATTTTCTGCCGGACTTCATAATCAAGAAATATTTTCTAAACAATGTTATCTTGCAGCTGAGGAGCAGTATTGTAAACAACTTCCTTATGTCGAGCTACAATATCCCCTCTCTGGTATCGATTTTCTTCTCCTTTCATCTTGTTACAGAGCTCTCACGCAGTCAAATTTCACTCCTTTTAATTTCATTCTCAAATGCCTTTCTAGATTGTGAGAGTTAAAGTAGTTTCACTAGCTTTTTAAACACGTATTTTCTTGGATATAAAAGAAATGAACAATACTCGTGAGGAACTCGGAGAGTTGAAGATTCGAGCAGCATTTATATTCTAAATGGCAAAGGTGAAATTCGATTCTGAACGGCGGAAGAAACTGGAAGAGAAATCTGCCATGACATGCGAGCTCGCCGGAAAAGTCGAAGAAATAAAGTATAACCGGTCCCAGAAATTGATGCGTTTTCAAAGGAAATTTACGGAGTTTTCAATTGAGTGTCATAAAACCAAAACCAAAGTATTTGCCTGGTTACTTTCGACACTCAATTGAAAACCGCTCTAAGACAGTTTGACTGCTCAGCCAACCTCAAACCGTATTAAAACCAAAACGAAAACCAAAGTAATTGCCTGATGATTAACCGCTCTCAGTTTGACAACTGGAGTCACGATATTAAAAGTTTATGTAAATCATTTTAACAAAATATACTCGATGTTATCTTTTTTTAGTTTCATTCCTTTTTTGACACTTACCTTTTTAATATTGTGGCGTTTACGTTAGTTCTCTGAGCAAAGCGAAGAGCGGCACAAGTTCTGCTCTGATCGCTATAAAAGCTTTTATACGTCGCAAAAGACTTCAACCGTAAATGACAACCTTTCAAGAATTATCACTCAACAGGAAAGAAACTTAGACTGCGTGTTGATTAAAATTGATCATTTTTAAAACTGAAGATTTTTTGTAACACGAATAAGAATGACTGTTTAATACTATGGGCTCTCTCAAACTCGATTACTTTTAAGCTTCTTGCTTCAATATGTCTCCTTACATATCTGTTAAAGATGAAGAGATCCGTAGTATAACTCTTGTCCTGGGAGGCATCGAAGGTGATCCCGTATTACTTTGATAATCTTTCATACAGGTGAACCTCTCGATTATGGACACCTCTGTCTCACCGACAGTTCACATGGTTACAGAGAAACATGAATTTTTGTTACATCTCCTTGTATGCTACGAACACTTCTATGTTAAATACGGACACTCGGCTCTGTCCCTTAAGAGTCCGTATTAATTTGAGGTCGACTGTTTGAAGTCTTTTGAAAGACTGTGGTTTGAGTGATAGCGGTTTCTTTCTTGAGCCGTGATTTAATATTTGTTTTTGGACGCAAAATATGAAATTTTATTTAGCGATAAGCAATCTACTCATATGATTTGCCATAATTGTCCGTGCAACGAGGGAAGATTGAGCTCACTGCGAATTGTGATTTTGTGGCTATTGCCAGTAGCCGCCGCAAATAAGCTGCGACTTCTACTACCATCAACGGGTTGGGACTTGGGACACAATCGTTAGGCTAACACCAGGTACTACCCAAACTTGTTGTTCAGTTAGTAAGTACTAAAACCTAACCAGCCTTTGTCAATAAGATATGATTTTCAATAACCAATTTATATGTTTTTTCAGGTCTAAAACTGGACATGGGCCTCACAAGACTGGAAATCATAGCTTCTCTCGGTCAGCCGGCAAACCTTGGTTGCTATGCCAACTTAACTAACACAACCTCCATAACCTATTCCTGGGCAAAAGACAATTTAACTGTCACGCAGTCCTCAAACATAAGAGTGTATGATAACGTGCTCGTAGTAACTCCAAAGAAAGAATCAGACTTTGGAATGTACGAATGTCACGTTACTGACGGCGTGACAATCACGAAATGCAATATTACTTTGTTGCCGGGGTGCAATAACACTGGTGAGTAGGGCAAATATGAGTATTATATCTATGGAGACACCAAAATCGTTTTGTATCACAGTTGATAAGAACGAGTGAATTCTTTTCTACCAGTTCTCCAAATGATCGTCAAGATAATGCAACGAGGAGTTTCGAGAGCTCTCATTTTAAAGGAGCTCAGTCGGAACATTTTGAGTTATTTTGGCCACGTAATAAATAACCTTTGAATTGAAGAAACTGCCTGAAAATAGTAGTTTACTAAGATAGAAAAACTCCAAAGAGACAAAAATAAATCATAAAGGAACAAGCATGGTTGAGGATGGAGAAGATTAACAAGGATATACAAAAGACGAACTTGACATAACTTCGGCTAAACTTTTCAAGGTGCGCACACCGTGACACAGCTCCTTTAAGATTGAACCTCGCTATATATCTCGAACTTGGTTTCCTGCTATCTCAGACTCAAATCAATTTTCCATAGATTCGCTTTCTCAGTCATTTACTATCGGTTATCTATCTCGATCCTCCATAATCTCGAACTGTTTTTCGTTTTTCCCTAGCAGCTCGAGAGATTTCGACATAGCGGTTGTCAGCTTTTTGTATGCACGACTTAAAATCACCCAATTAGCTACGGTTATGGCAGTTGATAGTTTAATGTTTACCTATTGCATCGTAACCGCCCCAGCATATTAAGAATCACTTTCTATTGTCGTTGATCTTGGATAAACTTTTGTTTTCTTGTTTCAGATCATAAGGAAAATCCTCAAGGAAAAGTTGGATGGGCGAATATTTCCGTACTGATGCCAGTGTTGGCGATTGTCATAATTTCGCTTTTGTTGAATATTCATTTTTTTATTCGATGGAAAAAAAGGGACAGGATGGAGCTCTCTGAGGAAGAAATCATGCAACTGCAAGAGTCTCAGGAATCTGTCTCATTTGAAGAGAGCACTGAAGAACCAGTTGAAGTGGAGAGAAAGAAACCTTTGCTTGGGCGACTTAGGAAATGTCGGAGAGGAAAATATGAAAATGATCACCACCTTGAAGAAAACAAGAAGAATCATCAGGAGACCTTTTGTGGCAGCGACTCACACGGAAGACACAAGGAAGAACTTATTGAAATGGAGGAAATCCAATACATTCCGAGTGTGGCCGACATCAAAGCCGCCGAGAAAAATGACGACACAGCGCATGCTTCTTCAGATGAGGATGGCAGACCAGCAGTACGAGAACCTCCAAGGATTGCAGATTTCTTCCAAACCACAGACGACGAAAACGATTTAATAGTGCCTGTCCCTTCAAATGCAACCCACATGCTCAGGATAGTACATTTCTTCAAAGCCAACGACAAAAGAAAAGACGATTCGGCATCTGAGTCTTCAGGCACACCACGCAGGCCAGCGGTACCAGAACCTCCAAGAATTGCAGATTTCTTCACAACAACTGACGAGGAAACTGACGACACAGTACATGCTCTTCCGGATACACCCCGCAGTTCAACAGTAGCGGAACCCCCGAGGATTGCAGATTTTTTCGCTCCTGATGACGAAACCGATGGAGAAGGTAGTGGCCGCGAAAGCATAGACTCTGAGCATCCGCTTCTCAGCCATTATGTGGAGAGAATGGACTTTCAAGGAAAAGGCGATAGTGACGATGAAGCAGTTCTTAAGTAATTTAAACCGGTTTGGGCGCCATATTTGATGGTGAGGAACGCCACCAAAAAGGTAGTCTCCATAGCCATGAACATTTGGCTCGGCCGAGTGTATCCGAGCCGTTAGGAGAATGGGGAGATTCTCCTCGCTGCTCGGAAGAAGACTGACCTCGCAAGCTACCAAGACGTTGATTGTGAATGTAGCTAATCACCGTGATTCCTTGACTTAGAACCGTCGGATTCAAGGCCTGAAGTTTAATCAAGAAAATACGGTACCTAATTAATCCGTGCTCTAAGCCATGCAGGTGCGCTATTTTGTAGTAGGCAAAAATTAGAAACCGAAATTAGAAGGGGACTGGAAACAACCTAGCGCTATTTTCTTATGCGCTCTCCTTCAATTGTTTCTTCGAAGGGTTTTTTCCCGTTCTTTCACAGTTAAAAGGAAAGAAATCTCAATATTTTCTACAATGACGGAATAAATTATTGCATAGCTTTACATAAATTCCAAAAATCGGTTGATTTTTGAAGATTACTCGGTACCAGTCTTCTAACGGGCCTGGTTCCAGAGGTTTTCTGTTTCTATTTTTCAGTTAAGTAAAAGTTGATATGCCTTGCATTCTCTAAATCATAAACTTTCAAATTAAAGTTCTTGAATTGTGCTTTTACGTGATACTGTATTTTCTGTACAATTCTGTACAAGTCTGTGGACGAGCCCCAATGTGTCACCATTCATATGAAATGTTTTTAGCAATAGTTTTAATTTGTCTATGGAACTGTTTACTATATGCGATACAAAACTTTAAGCAGGTGCAAACGTTTTCAGTCTAGGGTTCAAGCCCTTGTGCCATTACTTAAATGAGAGCTTTAATTCTAATCCCATCCTACAATTTTTTTTTCAATATTAAAAGATTATTTTTTGACCAGTTTTAAACTAAAGCACTCCTTAGAGCGAAAGAGCCAGTCTAAGCAAGTTATAAATGCCCTCATCAAACAACACGTACGTAATAGTCACGGCTGTGGAGTCTGGAGAACCATTTTTCGGGTCGACCTTTCTTAATCCGCTTTCAACCACCTGGTGCAATAGTTTTACAACAATGAAATGAAAGGGACTTTAAGAAACAAAACTCAATGCAATCCCAAATTGCAGTTGATGTGTCAACATTTTGACACTGATTTGCCGAAATAAAAATTGTGGTTGTAAAGTATATTGTGTTTATAACTTGGGTTGAGCAAAAAAAAAAAAAAAAAAATTAAACTTAAACTTTTGAATCGCTCTCTCATAACAAGATTCTTGTTAAAAAAATAAAACCAGTTTAACTAGTAAAACTAGTAAAACCCGACTAGAGCCAGCTACGGGAATAAACGAAGGACGCCGAAAGAAGAAATGAAGAAACTATAGTTATTTCGATATTAATTAAATTAAAGTTGTATTGATTGGATTATTCAATATGACAATATGGCACTTGTTTGGACAACAAGAAAACTAACTAAAACACTGAAGTTAATTATTGAGTACATTGAATGAGACATTGTGTCTGCAACTCTTCTCTGTAGCTTTCCTTCTACAAGATAATGAGAGTTACTTCTGAAAATTCAGCGAGAATTTTCATTCTTGCTGTAGTGGCAAACCAATATGACGCCATAAAACGCATACAAGAGGCACTGAAAGCAGTTTTGCCATCAATATAAGCTAACATAATTAGTTTTCAAGTTTTTTTAACTTCGAAGCTTTTAGGATAATACCAGCTTTCAATTTTTTATTTCCAAAAGAATGAAAAAAAAAAAAAAAAAAAAATTCATAAGCTAAACTTGAACATCGTTGGTCCAATGAAAAACGCTCTGTATGATTCGCCCCTGTAATTATAAAATTACGGTGTAAGTAATTTCGTGCAGGTTTTTTTCTGTCGCAGTGGGTATTCCGAACAAAATACTTCCCGTAGTTATAAAGTAAATATCTTTATTTCTTCCTTAAATATTTGCTAATTGTTCTTGGTCAAGACAAAATGATAAAACTTTGACGTTGTGTTCTTTTATCAACTGTACCAGCTGAAAATCGTTGTAAAGGCCAGTTCTAGATTAACACGCTACATATTCTAACAAAACAACGTGCTACCATCAACAAAATCTCTCTTTGTCCTGTAGAAGACTGATGAAGTATGTACAACTAATTCATGCCTACTTACCACTCCATGCAGCAAAATTGACAGCGAAAAACACCGAAGATACCCAACAAAAACAAGTTACCATGATTATGTTCTGCTTTCTAACTACCAGCAAAATGTTCATTGGTGGAATAATCTTGATAAGCAACGTCAAAACGTTTGCTAATATTGATCGATATTTTTTATCAACTGGCTATCTAGTTTAGATTACGGCGTGACGCGTCAAAACAGGCAGTCAGATTGCACTTAAAAGCGCCTGACTAGTATCATTAAAACGTGTTTATATACAATTTACGTAGAAGGCAAATATTTTCATTCGAGGTTCAAGACCGCCGCATCATTGCGGCTAACCTGCATATCAATCTTATATTTTTTCGTCGATTTTTTGAAGACATAAAGTACTGCAAATAGAATTGGACTAAACTCTACCTCATCGCTGAGGTTTCAGAGAAGGGCCTGAAAGTGAGTGACTGCCCAGTTTTATTAGAACGTGACAATATTGCTTGAGGCAGAAGTCGAAACTTCAGTCAACGTTTGTGCCGCTTAACAGTCTTTATATTAAGTTGCTAAGTACTTAACCAGTTAATCACGAAGTTAGTGTAACTGGCAAGGATGTCACAGTAGTCACATGTACATGCGGTGTTGCCTGTTTGATTGGCTGAAAAGTTTAGGAAACCGACAAAAATACATCAAAACGGTCCGAAGCATTGTTATCAGAAAGTTCAGCGAGCGATATGACGATGTTTACTGGTTAGTAATGGAAAGGAGTTATTTTGTGAATGTGCCAATACTCAATAAAAATGTTAGATCAATATAATGTATAAACTCTCAACTAGTTTTGCGTGTTTGATTATGTTGCCGTTTTTTTGAATTGATAATTTAAAACAAACCGTGATTGAGGAAACATTTCAGTTGCAAGAACGTGGTACGTGAGACGAAAATGTTGCAAACTATACGAAGTGGTGTTTGGTGAAGGATCAAGACTGTAAGGTATACTTCTATAGTTTAGAATTGATAAAATAGCCTAGAAATTGTAGGGGGCTTTCTGACTTTGAAGCATGAGCACAAATCTTGCAAACGATCAGATAAAAAATTATAATCGTTTAACACATTTTCACGGACATCAACGTTATGCGATAAGATACAAAACTAAATGTATATCTTTAGGTCAAAAGAAACCTGAAAGTTCAAAAAATAGATATTTTAGCGAGGTAAAGAAATACCAAGGCGAGGTGAATGATAATTACTTAATAATTTAAAATGAAAACAAAAACCCTTCATGTTTAATTTCATGTTTCGAAAAGAATTGCTTCCAATTACATGGGAAGTGTGCAATCGTGTTAAATAATCTTCAGCCCTCCCTTCAGACTGGCCCCACTATCGTTGTTATCAGTACTGCTGTGTCTATAACTTAGTTTACACAAAATCTAATACTTTAATTTCAGTTGACATTTGAGACAGAAATCAGGTCACTTTTTGTAGAGTCACTTAGTTTACAATCTGTCTTATTCCTTCTTCTAAAAATGTTAACCGTTAAGTGAAGTTTCCATTCTTCGTCGGTGTCCGCGTGCTTCCTTCGGTATAGGCTCGATTTCCGCTACTTTCTCGAGTCCGGTCTACGTTCGCGAGAGCGCGGGCTCTTTTCCCGAACAGCGGCTGGTAATCGAGCTTACCTTCGTTAGTAAATAATATTTTGGAGTTCGCGGTGATCTGAAGGACATAATGACTTAAGTTTCTGTTTTGGTCATAAAAAACGACAAACAAGGTTGCACTACATCAGTATTAGCTCTATAACATTTTTTTAACTCAAGATTTTGACAAGTTTTGCATGTAAAGGTCTTTATTATTTCATGTAGCGGTAACATTGCAAACTTTAAGTAGGTTCAAGACTTTCAGAAAAGTCTTTCGTCTTATTCGATTCGTCGCTCGTTCGTGCGCTTCGCTGCCGAAAACCTCTCGGCTCCCTGCGCTTGCTCTGCAATTCTATCCTCACGGGGTCAACCTATGGCGAATCTAGGTAGGATCTTGATGCTGCAAATAAACAAACTTGAACAAGTTCAGTTGCCGCAGCTGCTGTCACTTCCTGATGAACTCCTGTCATTTTTCAAGCACCATTTAACGACATTAAGCCATGGGTTTTATCGATTTAGATGAATCGAGTTTATTTTTCCTATCTGTGAAATGCATCACAGAGTCTCTTTAAAAATGTCAAAAAAAGTGCTAAATGTTGAATGTTTAAAGTGGTCGATGCACTTAGCTACAACTAGCTAATTTTCCAGGCATATCATTTAAACTTTAAGGTGGCTCTGAACCCCATCTACCAAAAGTTGCATCTTATCCTGCTCATCAACATTCAATAATAAAAAATGTTTTCAAGGTTGTTTTTAGCAGGTCATACTGTTGCTATGGTAACATATAGTGTCACGAAAAGGATAGCAATGTGTTCAGCAATGATTGGGCAGTTTTTCGATACCACGCTGAAGCATCAACTGATAAAGAGTGGTAATAATGGCCCATCAAAATCTACGTCTTGGAAAGTGCTAGAAACTGTTTTGAGCCACCGTAGGCAATTTCCCTTGTTAGTTGAGTGATACTACACACATTAAGTGTATCCAGTTTGTGTTTATTTAGTTTTGTTTTAGTCTAGAGATCGAATAAGTAAGAGTTGACGGAATAATTTCAACACAAAAATTAGCCAAATTAATAAAAGACGTTTCGAAATCGTTGGATGTCATTGTCAAGTAAATGTGTAGCTTAGTTTTTGCATTATTAACAGATGTACAATTACGAGCATAAGGTGCAGAAGACACCATTTTGCTAGTGCTAGCTCTAGTTCCTTGTGGGAGCAGAATTTGATCTATTTAATAAATTAATGAGGCCATTTTTGGCCAAGTGATCACTTCTTGGCCCCACAAGGCAATGGAACTAGGAAATATTTGCATTAGCAAAAGGGCCTATTTGGACAATAGTCGATTGTTTTTCAGTACTATAGTCACCAGTCTGCACAGAGCGTTTTTACTCACGTGGCAACGGATGCAAATTTATTGGAACAAAAGAAAGCGTTTGCATGAGAACAGAGTTCAACTCTCACAGGATTGGTTTGGCACCCCAACATGACCGCCTTTTTATTGTTTTGGAGCTCCAATATGGCTGCTGTGACACCATGTGAAAACGCTCTATATGAGAAAACCAGTAATTAGAATCAACCGATCAGAATGACTAAATATCAAAAGCGGACAGCACCAACGTTTCAGGTTAACTCATCTCTTTTGAAGTATCAGTCATCGGTAGACTAATCTACATGAAATGTAGCATCCCCGGCCTGGGGAAACTAAATGTTCCTACATTTTGTTTCCCTCTTGCCCAGCCATTACTAAAGTCATTAAGCAGTGGTGTACAACGGATCTATTCCACAAAATATCTGTTCACCAGCCAAGTTCTTACGAGCTGGGAAACACCTTCACTGAAGTGTTTTCCGGCATTGTCTGTGAATTCGGGTCATATGTCTCGTAGCTGGGTAAGGTTGACAGGGAACTTTGCTGGGAAGTGAGACATTTCCGCTGGGATAAAGAAAGATAAAAATTTGCCAGCAGAGAGTTAAATTGTGTTAAAAATACTTCGGTTACTTCGTGGACATGATAGTCCCGATGAGCGTTGTTAAAATGAAGTCTGAAGAACACCACTTCCTGTTGGTAGTGTTTATTTAGTTTATTACACTGTTTATTATAACATATATATATAGCTCAAAGTATCTCTTACCAAACGACGAGACGAGCATTTAGGGGGCACTCTTAGGAAGGAATTTAAGGGCACTCCTAGGAAGTGCTAAACGACTGTCAAAATGTTTTCAAACCGTTAGTTTGCAAACAACCAAACCCTAAAATATAATTGAATGTTGTCTTTGTATTTTTCGTGAAAACAGTTCCGCACCTCTGATAGATTACTTTATAAGCTTTGCGTGTAAATATCTTAGAGGTTTGGGAAGATGAGCATTTTTCTTCCTCTTAAAGTCAAGTGCGAGCATTTAATAATACCTGACCAATCCTGTCCACGTGACCACTTTCAACCAATGAACTCACGTGAAACTTCATTAGTAAATTATTACGATTGATATGTGTTTTCGTTTTATAAGTTGTTTGCACTATAGTGCGTTGAGCGAGCTGATAGATATTGCAGGAAAACATCATGGAGGCGTTTAGAGCACGTTTCATATGCTATGCTCTGCTTTTTACAGCCAAGCTCGCGTCGTCGTTTGGTAAGAAATACGTGTGTATTGTTTTAGATGCAGGAGGTAAACAAATAGTCTAACAGTGTATCAGTTTATGAAACTAGGTAATAAGTATGTAATAATGATCTGAAGCTAATAACTAGCCATTTTGGGTTATCTTGTACACGTGCTGAAAGCTCGGAAATGGCAGCGCGCATCGCATAGACGTTATGAAAAAGCTTCAAACTATGCCTGGAAAGCGATAATAAGTCTTTCAGTTTTTGTAGAACGGTTTTTCGCCGCATCGTTTGACCTGGCGTCACTGTCTGCGCAGTAGAAATAAAGCATAAATTAGGGTGATAAGATGTGGTGAAGTTTTTGAAATATTGCACCTTTGGGTTGTGTGATTTCTTGTTTGGCTGAAAACATTACTTGGTAGAAGTTGCTATCGATATTTTGAATTCTGTGTTATCTATGTAGCTTAAGCTGCAAGACTCTAAAACCAGAAATCATGATGAAAATTGTTTTATTGATTTAAAAACTGACGTCCAGTGTAGACGTCACTTTCATTCACGAAGAGAAGAACAAATTTACTGTTCACAACAAATGAATCAATACAAAATACTCCTTGTTGTGACTCGATCACGTGCTCAACATGTGCCAAGGCTTGCGAACGGCGAACACTGTTGACCTTGCGTTGACTGTTCAATCATGACCTGACGGTTGTAGTTTTCACTGTGAACTTTCTTGTTTTAGTAGTTAAAAGTTAAAACTGAAAACATTCTACGTTTAAATAGCGTTGAAGTAGCCATTTTTACGGAGGCATGTATATACCAAGGCAAACTGAATTGCCTTCAAGTGACTTTACAAGGCTGTATGGCGCGAGCAAGTTCAAGTGCATCCTGTCCTTTTGTCTCGTGGTTTTGTGGTTTTGCCTTTATGTTATATAGATCAAGTTTAACAATTTATTTTCTCTTTAATTAAACCATAGCAATTTTTAGAATGTCCTTAATCTTAAATATTGAGGAAGTTATAATTTAATTCTGCTGTATCATACTCTTTTGAGTTCGCATGGGGGTCTGCGATATTCCAGCGGTTGTCGCTTGGAATAGTGTTAGTGTCGTGCTCCAAGCTTTGAAATGACTCGTAGTAATTATACGTAGCTTGTATTTTGGGCTTTATTCGATAAATTGTCTGGAGGTGATTCTTTATCAACTAAATCTACTTACCATGATACCTGAAGTTGATCTTCACCACTGTCGTATTTTTACGAGTGACGTAAGAATCAGTATCGACTCCGACATATTTCTTTTCGAATGACGTAATCAATCCATGTTATTACCACTGGGGTGGCACGGAAAAAAGTAAAACAAAAACAAAAAAGACATTGGGGTCGCGATAAGTACAGATCACTGGCATATTTAGCCCTATCATTTTTAAAAAAGACAGCAAGTTGCTTGTAACCTCATTAACTAAATTGAAGAGGATGTTACAAAAAACAAAATGAGAAAGGCTAAAATACTTGATTATTATAAAACATTTGGAGAGTGCGCTAAAAATGATCCTAAAAAAGCTATTTACGTCCCGTCATTGTGTTTAAAAATAGGGATAAAAGACTGATTTCTGTTTTAATTGTGATGGAAAACGTTTTCCAAACGGTGTTAAACATATTTAAACGCACATTCTCAACTAGTATTTCCTTCCCCGTTTTAACAAGATCCAAAATCTGCTTCTTATCTGTTATCTGCTTCTTATCTGCAGAGAAACCAAAATTACCAAAAATTATAGAGCCATATAATAGTCTTACGAGCGATAAGAAAACATCGTTTACGTAAAGAGGAAGTTTTCAGTTATATAGCTTCAATTGTTTTTTCAATATTGGATACCGTATAAAATTGACAGAATCCTTTTTGGAGCTATCTTTACACGATCACCGACCTTGGACCCTCGTTTAGCTCCGTTTTGATGATTTAGCAATGGCTTTCAGGAAAATACCAGCGACTAAGTAGTCTCTGTTCTCGGAACAATGCCATAAATTTCCTCCAGCATGTACTAAACTGCTTGTTTAATATCGATACTTTCAATATCGTAAAAGGAATACTAAATATGCAAAATTCTGTTGATAATGCCATCCACAATTAGACAGCTTAGCATAGTCTGGACTGTATAGTACAAACAGCTGACTAATATACAAATCTCGTGTTGGAATCAGTCTTTGCACTGTGCTGTATAGAGTGGCAACCAAAATATCATGGCGACCAACAGATCATGTGCGCAGTACGTGCGCGTTATTCAAGTTGTGTGGTTCTTTCTTCACCTTGTTGCAGCAAATGGTAAGAAAACGCTGTCGCTACGTTTCTGTGCCTTGTATAGCAAGTTGGGTTAGAAAACGTCCAGAGCCAGCGAAACGAGTGCTTCAATTGTTATATTGAGTAAGAATTAATTGGCAATTGTCAAAGAGATCGATTTGAAACCTGAAAAGAAATTTACCATGAAACCTCTCGTTATTACAGAGAACTGTACGAAACCATTTTCCGGTTGTGTAGTGCAAGAAAAAACCTCGCCGTGTATTGTAGTTCAATTTCATTTGTGGAATGAACTTTGGAACTACGCAACGGCTGAAAAAATTCGTTTAAAAAAAACCCAGGGAATAAATGAACGAATTAAATTAATTACTTGGTTTAAGAGGCCTTTTGCTATCGTATTTCTCAATAATATGTGGAAACATCTGAAAGAATTTCACGTTCATTTGGCAAAAATATGGAATACACGTAGACTAAGATATTTGTGTTTCGATAGCTTTTTTGACTCAAGACTGAATATATAGAGGGTGTCATTTTTTCTTGTTGTAAGAGAACCAACAGCGTTTCTCATACATATCTGAGGTTGATCATTTCTCCTTGTTCAAGTAATCGATTTGAGGAGTGATGAAAGTGCAAGAAGAAGAAAAATGTAAACTCTATCGATCTTAACTACTGATGCTTCTTGATATTTGTCCCATTCATTAATTTTTATTCTCAGACAGTTTATGCTAACCTTCTCTGTTCCTTAAAATTAAATTTTCAAACTGAGCCTTGCTTGCTCAGAGGCTGGTTTGTCCTGTACAACCCCAGTTGTTGGTTTCGTATGCCTTAACACGCCAGGTTGTGAATTCGTGTGCCATTACACGTTGTCTGCGCTTTAGCACTTGTAAGGTCTGATTTGAAATATTGCTTCGTCTTGTGTGCAAACTCGTGAACCTTGTTCGCGTTTAGTCACGAAACGAAAGCCTAAGTCAACGAACTGGAAATTGTGCTATGAAAAAATTTACAACAGCACGTGAGAATCGAAAAAATTTCTAAGAGTATCGATTGAACGGAATTCTGAATGTTCAGGAGACTGTTCTGTCATACGGTCAAACAGGGATGACAGCTATTCAAAAACTAGCCACCAGTTCTCGATCCTAAAGATACAATGCTAAACGAAACAAGTACATCATTGATACGATGCTGTACCGTTAAATCTCTAACCTCAAGTTTGTATTTCATACATAAGCTAAGCGGTCACGATATGGATATCACGTTTTGCCTCATGAGCACTGATGCAACAATCGACCAGTTCATCAGTCAGTCAGTCAGTCAGTCAGTTAGTCAGTTAGTCAGTCAGTCAGTCAGTCAGTCAGTCAGTCAGTCAGGCAGGCAGGCAGGCAGGCGGGCAGGCAGTCAGTCAATCAGTCAATCAGTCAGTCAGTCAGTCACCCTGTTAGTCAGTCAGTCAGTCAGTCAGTCAGTTAGTCAGTCCGTAAGTCCGTCAGTCAGTCAGTCAGTCAGTCAGTAATTTACGTCAGTCAGTCAGTCAGTCAGCCAGCCAGCCAGCCAGTAATTTACGTCAGTCAGTCAGTCAGTTATACTGTCAGTCACCCAGTCAGACAGTCAGTCAGTCAGTCAGTCGGTCAATAAGCCATTCAGACAGTTAGTCATTCAACATTAACTAATCAAACAGAACGATCATTTTCTTTTATTCCTTACAGAGAGGCTTGCACGTGATGATAACCTCACACGAGTAGAAATCACCACTATCCTTGGCCGTCCTGTCAATCTCGCTTGCTATGTGATTAAAAATTATACGAGTGAAACTATTCAGACTCAGGCTACGTCGACTATTACGTATGTCTGGTTGAAGGACAGTAAATCTGTTCCTCAGACCCCAAACTCAAGAATACACGAGAACGTTCTTGTTGTAACCCCAAAGAATGACACGGATTTTGGGATATATGAATGCAACGCGACTAATGGCGTCTCTAGTACTCGATGTAGAATTGAACTTAAACGGGGATGGACCAAGACAGGTAAGTACGACGAATCAAGAGAAAATAAGGCAGCGTCCACACTTCACTGGAGAAATTTGAAAACGCAGCTTTATTTCTACGGTTTGGCTTTCCGTCCACACTAATCCGTAAAAATACGGAGCTTTTCGAAAATGTTCTTCAAACCACTAGAGGAATTTGAAAACGTCGGCGTTTCGGTTTTGTGTGGACGGAAAACAATTTTAAAACGGAGATTTTCGAAAGCGTTGGCGTCACGATAACGATGTGATTTCCCTGCCGGAGTTTTCCTGAAACACAAATCTAAAATAATCGGTGATTGTTTCGTTTTCAAACTTCTCCAGCGTAGTGTGGACGGGACTTAAGGAGCAGATTCCCTATAGATCGTTTTCACTGTTAGGCAATAAAACAATAAATCGAAAACCATTCAGTGGATAAAGCCAAGAAGTTGTGATCTTAGAGGAAATAGGTAGAGAAGACACTTCTCCAATTTTTAGGTTTGTGCGTTTTCCCAGACTGTAGATATTTTTCGAAATGTTTCGAAGAAATTTACAGAGCTTAGTATAAAAACGCCATGTTGGTGCACCTCTGTGGTGCACCAATATGGCGGCCGGAAAATAATGTAAACATCTGGAACTTACTTTGGCTTTCTAGGCGACTGATTATCTGTACTGAACAAACAAAAATTTACATAAGCACCTTTCCTAATGTTCTAACTTCTAAAAAAGCTAAAAATCCTGAGATAGGTATATATTTTTCGACAAATGCGATTGTAGCTTTGTGTCACGCACCGCCATAACTCTGAAATTCAAAATACGCTCGTTTTCAAACGAAGCACACTATTGAGCTGTAACATTGTAAACAGATATAAATTTACCCCCTCTTATGCCTGATGGGGACAAAAACTTTGTTGGCTCTTTAGTTTTCGATTTTAGAGAATGATGACGTCACACGAAATTGATCTATAGATAGGCCTCGTCCAATGAAAATTAGAGGGTTTTCACCCACGTGCCTGGCAGCCATGCAAAGTTATTTGAAAAAAATAAAGTATTTGCTCAAGAAGAGAATTCAATTTCCACGGGATTAGTTTGAGACACTGTTTCAGTGTTTAAGGGTACCAATATGTCTGCCGTGACGTCATGCGAGAACACTCTATCATCATTTCAAACTGTGAGACTAGTGTTGCATGGGTCTGTGGTTACTATGTTAGAAAAATGTGGCATTGAAAGGTTTAAGGACAGCACTTGACTGGTTAGTTAGACAAAAGTCATACAATTTATCGTTCGCGGATTCCTATAAATAACCTGGTAATATTAAATAGTTTTCATCGGGCACAGGAATTTTTTCTCTTCCTCATTCTCTCTTGGAAGAATTTATTATGGCAGTTGTGGTTAAATAAAGGATTGGACTGAGTTTTGAGCTTGAGCTACTAATATTCTTTTAATCCCAAGCTTTCGCCGATCGGCGGCATCGTCAGGGAATTAATGTAAAGGAAATATTTAACAACAGCTGCAAAGAGGTTTGGAAACGTGACTGCGATCACAGGTTTACAATTCTCTGTTTGATTTGTTTGGTTAAGACACAATCCAGACATTTTCAGTTTACCTGCTCACAATGTATGCCGCTCACTCCTGTCAGGTTTGAAGTCAGGTTGATCTAAACCAGCACTGCAGTGCGGTGCGACAGCTTTTTAAAATTTCTTCTCATGTAAACCTAATAGATTCATTCATGGATGAAAACATAGGCGACCTACCTTAAGCAGTGCCAAAGTGCTACGTTTGCATCCCTAATCGAGACCAGGTAAAAGGTAAAGTTTGCATACGAGCCAAGTGGCTCATCAGGCCGGCGCTTATCTCCGGTTTCCATAGCGTGGAGCGACCAAGGAGTATTTCTTCTCCCTCCTGGATGGGATGCTAGTCCATCACAGGGTTACCCCCATCGCCGGTACCCATTTATACACCTGGTTGGCGAGAGGCACTGTGATAGTTAAGAGTCTTGCCCAAGAACACAACGCAATGTCCCCGGCTAGGGTTCGATCAACCGGATCCTTCGATCCGGAGTCTAGCGTACAACGCGCCTCTAATCGAGACCAGGAGCATCCCCACTTGTCTCATGTAGAAGTCTCCCAGGGCTTCTCGTCTTCCTCTGACTTGTTCATTTTATGTTCTAGAACGCGAGGAAATAACGACTGGATGTGTGAACATCTCTGTGTTGATGCCTGTTCTGGCAGTGGCCGTGTTGTCTTTCCTTTTATTCATCCATCTGCTGATCAGAAGGAAGGACAATGGAAAAAATGAACCAGAAACACCTCAGCAACATCAGAAACAACGCAGACGCTCATCTGTGGCCCACCCCCACGCAGAACAACGCCAGCAGACAAGGCAGCTGTCCAGGGACCTACTGTTCAACAGCCCCTGTGAGGGGGGACCCAATAACAACGAGACAAAGCAGGGAGTCGTTTCCATTGAGATGCACATGGGAGGAGACCTTCACAGCACTCCAGAGCCCAAGCCTCGTCAAAAGCTTAGTAGACGTGACCGGAAGAAAGGATTTTACAATAAGTCTTTTCGAAATGCCTCAGTTGAACTGGATGATGTGGAAATGGCTTCGCACGTGCCACGCGACAAGACGGCTGATGACGGAGAGAGCCCTAAAGAGATAGGATTGTACAACGAAAATTTCAAAAACGATTCTATGGATTCCATCGATGATTACTCCCAGGCTTCAGTTGTCAGCGTATTTGGCGATTCCAGGAGCAGTGAAGGAAGAGGTGCCTATAAAACGGTTCAAAACGAGCCCATGGAAAGTGCTGAAGATGTAGATGAGGTCTTCGTAAACCAACCACTGGAAACTGCCCTGGAAAAGTCTAAGAGTGGTAACAGACAGGGCTTCGTCAATAAAACGTTTCATACTGATTCCATGGATTTGACAGATGATGGCGCCAGTACCTCAGGTGAAACAGCCACAGAAGAGGCTCAGGAAGCTATCAACAAACCTGAGGGAGCTATCCTTGACAAGTCAAAAAGTGGTAACCGGAAAGGATTCTTCAATAAAAATTTTCATTCCGATTCCATGGATTTAACAGATGATGGCGCGAGTACTTCAGGTGAAACAGCTCCAGAAGATGCTCAGGAAGCTGTCGACAAAATAGAAGTAGGAACAATCCTTGACAAGTCCAAGAGTGGTAACCGGAAAGGGTTCTTCAATAAAACGTATCATACAGATTCCATGGATGTCTCGGATGATGATGTTCTGGATGACAGCGCCTGCACATCAGGGGATAAAGCGACAGAGGAGGATACGAGTGTCACTGCGCAAGATCATGAAGAGGACACGTATTTTTAAGTGATATATCAAACACGAAATACCGTGTTTGACCTCATTTCCTAACACCGAGAAGAGAATTGAAAATATGACGAGTAGCGGAGTATTTTTGACGAACTTCGAGGTGTTTGGAAATTTAATTAGTCAAACACGGTCTCGAGTGTCAATCTTCTCAATCGATACTAAAACTAAGGAGAAAACGGAGAAATGAAATCGTAAAAATCTATGCTAATTAAGATCAGATATCCAAACACCGATTTCTCTTGATTTTCTTTGTTTGAACTTGATAAATTATTAATGAGTTTGAGAAGTTAAGTTTGTGTTGTCTCTTATTTTTCTAGCTGCTCTTGTCATCTCTCTCAGACCTTCACCAGATAGAAATGAAAATACAGATTTTGGTATTGCTATTTAAATTAATTTATTCTGCGCTTCTCGAAATTTTAATCCTTCTGGTCGAAAGTTTTGAATTTATTTCACATCAAATATTTTTTCTAACTGCCATGGACATGTCTTTGAAACATTCACCGATTAGGGAGAACTGATACAAATTTTGATATAACTATTTAAATCTACTCTAAGTTTCTCGAAATTTCAATCGTTTTTAGCCAATGGGTTTACATGTAAGATAATATGAGATCCAACTTGTTTTAAATTTCTTTCTAGTATTTTTGATATGGAATCCAACTTAGCTAAAGTGGTTTTGTTTGTCACCGGAGGAATCGAGTTCGAAGGATTGAAAATTTTAAAACATTTTAAAAAACTACCCGGTAATGACTACACGGCAAAATATAAACAATGACCCGTCCGGAAGGATTATCTTCCATTTCAAGAGCTTTCAAATGAGCTAGATGTTGAAACGGCTTTCAACGAAGCCTTAACTGAATCCTGCTCAAGTATAACATGTATGTATCTTCAGTTTTTAAACAGAGAAGTGAAGAGAAGGCCGTTTCTATAGTTTAGATTTATCTACATCGTCTTCAGAACTGAGAACCTTTATTCAGTTAGATCATGCTAGTAAGCTTTATTCCACGGTAAAAGAGTTTACTCCAGAACTCGTTTTGCGGACGTTGGCTTACATGTAAAAATGGTCTCTTCCTTTAATTGATAATGATGACATTTATCATATTAACTGCCGAAGGAAAATACTTTTTTTTTAACATGCTTCATTTCACTTGAAGTTCGGAAATTTTTAATGCCACATGTAAATACACAATTTAAAGAGGAAACTCAACAGCAAACGATAGAACGAGTAGGTTTCAAACTGTATATAACATATTGTTTCCTCAAAGTCCTAAAGGGAAGAGGCGGGATAAAAGCAGTGTCTTTTTTAGCCCCTTTTGGTTTTGTCCCCAAACTTTAAGCCCATAACCTTTTGGGACCCTGTCACATGAACTGAGGTAAATGAAAATTAATGACTAAAGACAGGCTGTGTTTCTTGTCTTGGTAAACACTGTTTAAATGTAGAAGTATTTAAAGTGTACAGATGTAAAAACAGGGGATCAGTTGATGAAAAAAGGGGCATTAATAAGTTGTCACTACAAAATGTATACTTTCTAAGGACATAAAAAATTATTTTAAAGAGATACGATTAATGTTTAGTACTTATTGATAGGTTATGGGATAAATTCCCGAAGTCTCGGTTAGAAAAGAACGCCTTGTTAAATAAGTGAGGTCTATTATTTTTAGTTATCCTGTAAATTTTAAGACAGTTATGGCAGAAACCATCGAATTGAATGGGTTGCCCAGTACAAAAAACAATATAACAATTTTTAATGCGCTAACCTTTTTTTTGAAAAGTTGTCCCATATTATGCCACGAGAAATATTGGATTTTTAACAAGAAAATTGAAAAATGTTTTTTTTTTTTTCAAGAATATCTGAGACCTCATGATTTTCTTTTTCCACGTGTTGTGCTATAAAGAGGAGCTCGGATATTTCATTTGCATTGGTGAAGCAAATGCAGCAAAGTAAAATATTTGTAGAACATAAGTTACCTCGATTTTCACCTTTGCTCCAACCAACTTAAAGGTTCATGGTTCGTGGTGCATTTCCGATTGAAACAAAAATACTAAATGCACCGAAAAATAAGCCAATTTAGTTAAAAGTTATTTCAGAAAGATATTGTATGGGCATTGGATCTTTACAACCTCCATCCTGCAAACATCCAGGTTCGGGTTAATCATTTTGTTTCAATTCCTTCCAGGCGGATCCTATCAACTATATTTGAGCCGCCTGTGTCATTACATCATTGTAAGCTGTTTCTAAGCGCCCTCTCTTCACTTTTCCTTGGGGCTACCACGAAAGGGGCTCGAAATTCCATTTCCCAGCAAGGAAGTCCTTGTCACATAAATTCACCCAACTAACAAACCCGCACAAACTCCAACAAATTGGTCAAACAGACCTGGCGTGACTTCCCAAGATATTTGCATTCATATCACATGACATCCCACCTCTGAGCTGGGAGCAGGTGGGAAGAGTAAGAAGGGGGGGGGGGGGGGGGGGAGGGGGAAGAGGTAAACAGAGTTTTCGTTGCGGTATCTATTTCCTGAGACGTAAGCCTCAATTTACCTGTTTGAACTAATATGCACCAATAATTGTTCTTAGCCATGAAGCTCATAGTCTTCCTTGAGCTTTGGTTTACAAATATTTTACTAATGCATGCGCGTAATTATCCTCGTATATTTTCGCAGCAAATATATTTTATCGTTTTACTATGTAACAGAGACAAAATCAATTAATGTGACAATCTGCTATGATATGGGAAAAAAACCAATGCCACAACTACACGCAGGACACTATTCAGAGTGAGATTTAATAAAATCAGGTTTATATTAAAAATGTTCTTAATGAAAATTTACACAGTTAACACAAACAATTCTACAAAACTGTTTTTGCAACGTTCCGGAGGCTTAGCCCCCAATGCCAGAACAATCAGTAAGGTTCGTTCGGCGCATTTTGTTTTCGCATTATTTTACACTTTTTCGTTTCACTTTGCATCAATTTAGGCCGCTTTGGCTGTAGAAATTTCCTCTCGTCATTTGGCTTTAAAAGTTTAGTCACAGTGCAGTGCTTTTGACATTTTACCAGAGCCTGACAAACAAATGGCGCATTTCCATTTCAAACTATTTCAAAGCAATTTCGTTGCTCTCACCAGGAGAGAGTTGACTGCAAACATGAGACCAGCTCAGATCACGTGGCTTCATAAACTTAAGAATAAATCTACGTCTTGCGCTCGTAATATGTAAAAACGTTTCTCAGAAAAAGGCTCAAAGTTGCCAAAAATTCTAATCAGTAACCCTTTAACCGGTCACAGCGATGGCATACTACTTACATACAAAAAGCCTATGCTAGTTGAAAGCCCTCTACTTCAGTTCACCAACGCCCTTGCAATCAGAAGATTTGAAAGCCAGTTACATCGAAAAGTCACAATTTCTTACACGTAAACAACCATTTGAATTACGTGAAAAGTTTTGCTTATGATCGTGGACATTTCCAAAGTAGTATTAATTGAGTGTTTCTTAGAGAACCTGTGACTCAAAAAAGAATCTTGGCACTGCTCTCAGAGCAAAACATTACTGAAAGTCTAACTGTTACTCGGGTGTCGGTCGAGTGCCGTAAAGATGGCGCCGGAGTACAATCGCTGTTTATTTGTCAAACACGATGGCAGTAGGAAAAGCTTCATTTTAGTCCTGGGTTGCCAACTGAGTGTTGTCTCCTTGGAATCTGAGCTGTAGGATTGAGTTGATCCACACTGGGCTTAGTGCTTCAGTCTGCTTGACCCGTTTTGCGTTTGTGTACAAGAGTCTCTTTAGAAGAACCTGCCCCTGCGTACGCAAAATAAAAATATTTATTGGCTTACTACCTTTTAAGGTACAGTTCATGGCATGGCTTATAATGATTCTAATTTCCCGTACTAAACATAAACAAATCAATTTTATCATCTCAGTCTACCAAAATTTCTTTAAAATAAGCTTTAAATACTTCTAACGTTGGAGCAGAGTAACTCCAATTTTTCACCCTTGAAATATTTTTTGTGGAAAACGGAAAGAAACATGTAGCTGTTATCATTACAAGGAAAAGTGAGTGCGATTAACTTGTTCCTGATTGGTTGAAAGTTAACATGTAGCTCTGATTTTTTATCTAGAGCAAGATCTCAGCAGAAGATCATTTGAAAGTACTCATTTGAAGGAATCCAGAAAATAATTTTTATAGTTATGTATTACTGACCTCTTTAGTTACGTGAGTCATCGGACTCTCTTCTTTACCTGCCATCATTTGCTTCAGGACCTCTCTGTATTTGGCAGAATTAGTTGAATTTCTGTTACCTTCGGAAGGGAAAGCTATAACGCTATGGTCACAAAACAGAACCTTGGCCAGCGGAACTTGTCGGTGACAATAAACGTCTTGCACGACAATGGTGAAGTTTGGTGCGTTTTCGTCCGTGTTACTTGGTTCATGAATTGTGAAACACGTATTTTTCTGTAAAGGGTAAAACAAAAGCTTCTTTTAAATGGCCGAAACACACATTGAGGAATTTTACGATACTTTGATTTGCAGTCGAAATGAAATGAAGGTTTCAAAGTTTGTGTTACCTGTGGATATTCGACAAAAGACGCGATAACACACTGTAAAGCATTTTGAAACTCTTCAAATGCTGTCCTGTCCTGAGGTCCTGTTTCCTCCTCACCAATCTGATTGAAAACCATCAAGAAACTGAAACAGATAAAACCACTCTATTAAATACCTAGTTGTTGATTGTCTTCCATTAATTTAAATGCTAAGCGATTAGTTTCCGGTTGGAAACTGTTGTCTTTTGTTAGATGATACGTGAAAGACGTAATTATCAATTGGAAGTGTTTTGAGAGGAAAAGTAAATTTCTAAAGCTGAAGTTTTGAGCATTAGTGTTAGATTCGTTGGTGTAACCTGCGTACACAAAATCTTTCTGCGTCGGCAAGCAATTATTTATGACCCAAGAAGAAAAAGGAACGCTAAGACTTAAGACAAAATATCAAAACAAACAACCACCTTGAAGAGTTTTAGGTGTGTAGACTCAATCTTAATTGATGAATTTTAAAGATGCTCACATGCCTCGCTTGAAAATTATCACTGAAAATACTTGAATGGGGATAAAAAAACTTGTGACGTCTCGGTAACTATAATGGTGTGCCAAGAAAATTTTGAGGGAAAAAACCTCCATTTTATTCAAGCTTTGTCCTATTGTATATATTTGAAGACCTCTGGGATCACCACGAAAATTTCTATCTTGCTGTAGATAAAGTAAATTGCAGTCGACAGAGCCATACCTCAAGTCTTCCTTCGAAGCCCACTTTGGAAGAGTTGAGAGATCTATGATCGGCAGTCGTTTGATGCAGGCTTGCCCATAAACCCCGAATTCACTCTTAGGAAAATGGCATCTTAGTTTCTTCTTGTCTTTTAATAGTTGAACTTTAGAGGTTTTCTCGTCCACAGGAGCAGAAAAATAGAGTTTTAGTGGTTTCCTGGAAACAGAATAACAACCTTTTATAAGCTTTATGCTTTGGTTTCATTCAGTTTATTCTAATCACATAAACTGAAGAAGTTAAAACAGCAGAAAATCAGTATTGAGTCTAATACAGTGGAACCCCGTTAATACGGACTCCAAAGGGACATGATAAAGTGTCCGTATTATCCGGGTGTCCGTATTAAGCGGGCTAATTTAAGAGAAAATATATGAGCTTTTTGATTGTCGGGACAAAGAAAACTGTCCGCTATAAGCGGGTGTCCTTATTAAGCGAGAGTCCATAGAGCGGGATTTCACTGTACCCCGTTCACACCAACATGTTAATCACTAAAAATGGTTGAGAATTAGATGCTCGTACTGTGCACATCCCACACCTAAACAAGGGAAAAACCCGTTTGATTAAAATATGTTAGCAAGGTGCTTTGAAATTTGTCTTCTCAAGTTGACTGCAAATTAAAGCGTAAACGACAAATTGGGAAAACCTAAACCTGATTTAGTTAAAAGAGTTTAGTTGGTGTGAATGGGGCATAAGATTGATATTGAACTTCCACAGAAGCAGTCTTTATTTCTAAATGGGTGCAGCAATGAAGCTTTTTCAAGTAAACACGCTATATAGGACCTGCCGTACCCAATCACTTTACAAACGTATGTCATCTCCTTCCAAGCTGGGTGAAAGTACTAAAATAACTTACTTAACGGACGGTATAGGTTGTGTTTTCATCGGCTGATACAAGACTGGCTTGGAGGGAAAAGAAGCGTTCCCAGGCAAAGTACTGGTGTTAAACCAAGACCTCGTGATCTAGACAGTAACACATTACCCTTGACAGCTCCTCTGAATAAGAGACTCTCTCTAGTTTCATTCTTACCCTTGACTATCAAGTGCGATTTCCACAGTGGTTGGTATTTCTTTTGGAATATATTTCACGGTAGGAGAACCTGTATTCGCTGTTCTCAGAATCAAGATGTCTGCATTGAAGCACATGGCATGTTCTTCCAAAGCCAACAGCTGGGCATCAAAAGTGAGATGATCGGAAAACAAAACACAACAAAAAACAGCAGTTAAAGTCTTGTTTCGTATAACGACAAGTGATAAATCATACATATCATTATCATATCTTATTATATGGCTGTGTCTCACAAGGACTGGGACCTACTGAATTAACGAATTTGTTTGGCTGAAATAAACCATTTTGCTAATGGTAGCTCCAGTTCAATGTGGGGGCAAAATTTGATCTATTTAACGAATTAATGAGGCCATTTTTGGCCGAGTGATCATTTCCTGCCCCCACAAGCGAATGGAACTAGGAAATATTTGCATTAGCAAAGTGGCCTATTGATATTGAAAGCGGTCTAGATTTTCCCACCTAGACCGGCATCTAGACCAGTAATGTTTTGCGGTGAAAAAGTTGCAACTGAACTAAAAATTAATGCAAAAATACTGACTATTTTGTTCTAACAATATTTATTTATGGACGTGCCAAAAAGCCTAATGAGAAAAAAAGTAAAGAGGACGAGCCAACTTTGGCAGAATTAGGTTCAGCTCATTGCCGTTCGCAAGCAAAATGTCAGCTAGTTCAAACCAGTTACATCCAACGAATTAAATTGTTCTTGTTTGCCATATAATAAACATCTTATTAACCGAGCTTAGTCGGTCTTTATGGGAGAATCTTGACATCAGTCGTGTGTACAGACCTCACTGCGTTCGGTCTGTACTCAGATTCTCCCATACAGACCTCCTGCTCGACTAATAAGAGCTAAATACATGTGTTCTTGGTATGGGAATAATATGCAAAGTGGGTATGTGAGAGGGCAGGCGAAGATGGTAGACAAAGATCTGAAAAGTAGGATCGATACTACTTGGATAAAACAGTATACAATAACATTGTAAATAGGATAACAACAACAACAACAACAACAACAACAACAACAATAACAACAAAACCGTTAACAACCTTTTGGCTCATACGCTACCTCAAGATGGTTAGTCTTTGCCTTTTGACGCGTCACAAAGGTCATATCACGCAATCCAAAGAGCTGTGTAACATCATCCATTCGCTCCCTGGTTGTTGTCACGAGTTTACCGTCACTGTCGCCCTCGATTGCGTGACCACCGTTACGAGTAATGACGTCACCAGCTATCATTTTCTCCCGTGAAATATCATCTTTTAACTGATAAGATGGCGAATCGATGCCTGATGGGAAGAGTCTAACAGGAGTCTTCGAGTGCCTCTCTTCCATGACCAAACAATCTGTACTTCTGTGCACGTGACCAGCGTTATGAATGATGACATCCTGACTGGACATGATTTCAAGCCGGTAGCAGCTGTCGTACTTTTGGAGACCGCTGTCTCTGTGATCGCTGACGCAGCTCATGTTAACGCAAGAGAGGTTTTTCGCCAGACGTGGTTTACGTCTCTTGGAGCGACGTATTTCTACCATTTCCCGATCGTTTCTGCTTTGTTTCTCCACCGTTTCATTCGCGAAACAGCACAAGTTGTTCTTCGTCGTTTTGCAGTCATTCTTTACTTTGACAGCGTTCGATGCACAGTTGCCAGAAGAACTTATTAGAATCAGTACTGTTTCAACATGGAGGACTTGCCAATCTGCTTCAAGTACCAACAATGTAACAATTCCCTGATCAGAATCATAACGCACGTTGTTGTAAAACAGATGAACAGGGCGGTGAAATGTCCTTTGTTCTAACTTGTAAACAAAAAAATACGTTACGTTAATATACTTCATAAGTGTAAGACCACGTCCACACTACGACAGAGAAATTTAAAAACGGCGTTTTCACTCTGAAAACGCATCAAATGTTTTCCGTCCACACTACGCCGGAGAAATTTGAAAACGCGACAATCACCGGTCATTTTGGAGTTGTATGTGAGAAAAAGAAAAAAAAAACTGCATCAGGGAAGTCACATAATTGTCGTGACGTCCTCGTTTTCGAAAAATATGAAGTTCCAGGCGACAGTAGACTGGCTTGAAGTAAAGACAAAAACTAGCAAGGTACTAGCAAAAACGCTATTAGACCTGAAATGTTAGACTTCGTGTCAAGATGGGGGCCATATCAGACTAACACGGCCGATGTTTGACATCATTCTGTTTTTCACCCGTTAAAAAGATGGGATTCTACCATTGAGAGATGAAGTTTTACGTTACAATTTTATATCTTGATATCCCCACAAAAACTACCAAGTTACTACATAAAAAGATATTAGATCAGAAAATTTACACATCGTTTCAAGATCGCGGCCATGTTAGACTATCATGGCCGTCTTTTGGACTTCATACTCTTTTCAACCCGTGAAAGAGATGGGGTTCTAATGTCGAGATATGAAGTTCCAGGCGACAGTAGACTGCCTTGATGTAAAGACAGAAACTAGCAAGGTACTAGCAAAAGCGCTATTAGACCTGAAATGTTGGACTTCGTCTCAAGATGGGGGCCATATCAGACTAACACTGCCAATGTTTGACATCATTCTGTTTTTCACCCGTTGAAGAGATGGGATTCTACCATCGCGAGATGAAGTTTTACGTTACAATTTTATATCTTGATATCCCCACAAAAACTACCAAGTTACTACATAAAAAGTTATTAGACCAGAAAATTTACACATCGTTTCAAGATGGCGGCCATATTAGACTATCATCGCCGTTCATAGAATAATAAAAATATATTTCTCACCTGAGAGACTGGCCAAACTTTAAGAAATCTAGCATCACTTGGATCCTCAAACAGCACTGCTTGCATGACAGGTGTATTGCGTGACAAAGCGTTTGTAGGGAACGTGACTCGAACTTCAACTCTGAGAACCACACCTATGAAAAACGAAAGAAAGAGGTGAAGTCTGCATTTGAGCCAATTGACCCGTCAGGCCGGAACTTATTCCAGTTTTTGTAGCATCAAGAGACTAGGAATAATTCTACACCCCCTAGATGGGATGCTAGTCCGTCGCAGGGTTAACCCCAGCATTAAATTCGTCGGTGCTCATTTGTACACGTGAGTGGAGAGAGGCACTGTGAGAGTAAAGTGTCTTGCCCAAGAGCACAACACAAAGTCGCCAGCCAGGACTCGAACCCGGACCGCTCAATCGGGAGTTGAACGCATTAACCACGAGGCCACCATCGTGCCTCCAATGAAAAAAGAAAGGTCTCTGAAAACCTGGAAAATAGCTGCGTTTTCACATGAGAACAGTGCACACGTGTTGAACTAGTTTTACCTGGAGATAGTCCAGCCAAGCACTTGAGAACATTCCATGACAACTCACAGAGCTTGGTACAAGATCGCTTTTGAAACAGTCTGGCTGAAGGCAAACACTCCTCAACATAGCTCAGAGCCTGTCCAGCTGTGGGCAGAGAACATAAAGCGGAGTAGAAAAAAGCAGTGTCAATGTCAATCTAGAAACATTTGGCTAGATAAAATCAAGGCTACTTGCGGATCATTGACATGAAGTGTGCAAGTGTGTAAGCTAAGGTTTCAAATTTATTATTTCGTAATCTCTTGGAATCTTCCCACTCTTTGGATAGTTTTCTTTTATGACGTCCTCAGTCTGCAGTTTCTTCACAGTTCAGAAAATTATTATTTTAAGGTCGAGGTGTCTTTTTGGAGGAATCTTTTAGAAACTTCTACACATTGATAAAAGCGACTTGGAAAAAGGAAACATTTTCCCAGAACTTATAAAAACAAGAGTGGGACTTTTCATATAGAACACACATAGACCAACAACTAGCAATGCTCTGAATGGAAACACGAGAGGTAGATATGGTAGATTATTGTCTCTATGGCTTTCTCGAGTTTTTCAAAACTTTCCCGGGTATTTTAATAACATATAATAAGCTTATATAAAATGTTTCCCATTCATCCAGAAATCAAATTCTTTGAAGAGTTCCTGTGATGCTATAGAATTGAAGAACGATTTAAAACGCGAGTTTTCTGTAGTCAAATGAAAACTGTAGCTGGCTCTTAATCTGGTTAAAATTCTCTACTGTTGCTATGTTAACATCACCAACTTACCATGCTCTTCAAAAGTCGCAGCCATTTGCAGAAACGCTAGAAAAAATGTCGTAGGGGAGGAGAGGGTCACGCCACTTAGCTGCAAACATCGCTTTTCAGGAGAAGGCAATCTGAAGCATCGGGCTGCCATGGACTTTAGAGCAGCTAAGACATCTGGTGAACGGGCTGGGAAGAAACGAAAGTAACTGGTAATAAACAGAACGCTTTGAATGTGTCTCAAATAACGCGCGGCTTACTCAAACTACAGAATATCAAGCTTTTCAACTGCTGTACATTATAACACGGCCAATAGACAGTTGATGGAAACAGCCAATCAAAATTTTTTTATTCTAGTGTAACATTTTCTAAGCCATTGGACCGATAACAGTTAAAGCTTTTTAGATTTTTCGCATACTGGTTTTGCTTAAACTGAAACAAAACTGTCGGCAGCAGAAAAAAGAAATTTAGCATTCGACTAATCTATTTATTTTGATTACTTGTAATTTATAACATGTAAGTTTTTGTGATCCTGAAAAAGGTTTTACAAATTGATTTTCAAAGTCAAATTGATTTGAAATGTTTTAAGATTTAAGATTCGTTAATCTATAATAAAACTATAGTTGTCCGACGAAGTTCATCGGTAATCTATGTTTCGTTTAGCAAGCTTTTTTGGAATCGCACAGGGGAAGACTCGGTCCTCGATTGCGTGTTTAAACATATGCATATTGTTGAGTAAGAGAAAACCTGAAAATAAAGCAGACTTACTAAAAGAGATCGGCGACCTTTCTGGTTCAGTTTTTACCCAAATTATCCTGTCTTCTATTCGTCGACTCTCCTTCACGGCCAAAACGTCACTGAAAGAAATTAAACGCATTTGAGTTCTGTTGAATTTCAAAAAGGCATGCAAGATGCAAGTTTAGATCTGAAAGGAAGGACTAACGTGCAAAAAGCTAGCAAGCCGAAGTAAGAAAGGAAGCAGGTAAGTAGGTATATAGGCGGTTCTACAGTTTGACAACCACATCTAGGTGGGTGGACAGGCAGGCTGACCGTGAGAGACATGAGACATGAGGCAGACAGACATGCATATCAAGGAAGGCAGACAGACAGACAGTAAGGAAAGCAGTCATGCCTGCAAATGTATACAATCATATAACTAAAATGCAAGGGTGAAAGGAATCAATAGGATAAGGGGCAATATTTTAATAACCCAAGCGACTGAATTGATAACGATCAAGAGTGATTGAGAAAACGTGACGAATAAGTGAATTTACATTTGTATGATCAAATGGTTCAGACCTCCTTCCGAGATCCAAGTCCTCTGCTAGCTTTAGCCCAAGTACAGTGGGAAACAAACTCTTCTGTATTTCAAGACTGGAGTCCAAGTAATCGTCAAGACTCGACAGACCAGACGCTCTCCACAACATGGTGGATGTGAACAACTGGGACTGACCTGGCCTGCAAAGGAGGAAGCCTATATCACAACACGAAATTGGCAATATGAATGGTGTTGTAAAGACAAATAAAGTGTGAAAGATGGAAAAGATTTCCTTTCTCCTTGGCGAAAACTGTTTAGTTTAAGCAGAAGAAAAGCGCCAAATTTCAAATTTCCTGTTTGACTCAAAGCGAACTCCAGAGTTCCTAGATCGTTTTACATACTGAAAGCAGTTGCAGATTTATGGAAGAAAGACATTCTTTTACCATTAATCAACAGTTGTTTTCCATATTACCGTTTGCTAGATCACAAGAAAAGCCGAGAAGATTCCAAAGTCTGAAGCATGATCAATCAGTTAATAATATTCGTTGTAAGATACTTATGAAGCTGCTTTGAAGAGAACAAAGGACGACCCTACTTTGGCATGCATATGTCGAATTTGTTAGTCTCTTGAAGCCTCGTTACTCTCATTTAGCGCACAAATTTAAGAAATCGTGTTGATGCGTATTTAAGTAAGGCACGACTTACTCTTTAAGTCGTCTGCCACAACACACTAGAATGTTCAATAGTCCAATGTGGTCGCTAAGGTTACTCGTGTCAATAAAATCAAAGAGCGCGTCCTTTGTTAATCCATTGCGACAGAGCTCGAGAGCATCTCCACTCCATAATGTCACCTGAAAGATTGAATAGCCTTAACAAATGAAGTTGAAAATTATAAGAGTTGAAAACGAAGGACTTTCTATTTCTGGGGTAAGATTTAATACACGAGGCAAGATAAATGTCCATTGTTTTTGTGCTTCTGTCAAAACATCTGTCAGAATCATGCGTCTACAGTTTGAGGGAAATATAATTTAATGTAAATGTAACAACAGAGTTATTCAGAGCTATTTGTGGTCAACGTTTCGAAATGAAAACTTAATTATTTTGACTCTCACCGCACCGAATTGCACGGTCATTGCAGACGAATCAATTCAGTCATTTCAGTTGGCTAAAAGGTAAAACAAGAACAATGTTACCATAACAACGATATCACCGTGAAAAATGTATTTCGAATTTGTATTAACTGATGTGTTTCATCTTCATTCAGTGGCTACAAGTAACATCTGGAGGCTATTTCTTTTGTCAAGAAACTCATGGTCTCTATTACCATAAATTAATTAAACCATGACTTAAGGTGGCTCAAAACAGTTTCCGGCGGTTAGATTTTGATGGGTCCTTACAACCACTCTTTATCACTTGATGCTACAATCATGGTATCAAAAAACTGTCCCATCATTGGTGAACACGTTGTACAGAATTTTTTTAAACTTTGCCAAAAGTTGCGTCTTATCGAGCTTACTAAAATTTGATAATGTAAAAAAATTTCACTGTGCAGTTTTTGAATTGTAAGCCCCTAAAGCTGTAATTAAGAGTGCTTTTGGCGAGTCAAATTGTTGCTATGGTAACGTATTGTGTCACGAAAATGATAACAACGTGTTCACCAATGATTGGGTAGTTTTTTGATACCATGATTGTAGCACCAAGTGATAAAGTAGTATTATAACAACTTATCAAAATCTAATGGCTGGAAACTGTTTTGAGCCACCTTACATGATCCAATATTGAAATTAAAGCCTACTACATGTACCAATTAAAATGTTATTTACACAACAGACCGTGAATATAATTATTATACGTACCTTTATACGGGGATTATCAGACTCAAACTCAGCGAAGCTCTGAAATTTTTTTACCAACGACTTAAGCTTTTCCTTGCAAGTTTTAATTAAACTTTTGTTGTTTTGAAAGCGAGTCCTGAAATATTAACAAATTTATCAATGTATTGCCACTTTATGAAAGGAAAAATAAAGTTAACTGTACAAATACTGAAGCCTGTGTAAATTCTTGACTACTATATATTGGAAGATAATCGTTTTTTTCCAGTTAAGTATATTTCTTTAAAGTTACTTTTCGCTTCTTTGGTGCCTTTGTCCCATCTGTAAAACTAAACTAACTCTTATTAAAAAGGTTTGTTGTAAAACTTATTGTGTTACAAGAATTAAACTTTCCACACTTTCTATATTCTAGTTGCAAGTTAATCATAAATTACGAATTTTTGCTTAGATTTGCTTTCTATAGTACCCACAACAAAAGGAGGTTGGGACAATTAACTAGTGACTTTAATTTTATCGATCGGGAAATTGTGCTTCCCAAACTACAGCTTTTAGCCGTAACAACGGACGCAGACATAATTCTGGCTGAAAACAGCCAAACACATCCATTCGAAGCACGACCAAATCGTTAATTCATGACTGACCTTAATTGCAATGAATATTGCTTTAAGTCAGAAAATTGATAGCACTAAACATGGAACAGGGACCTGGCCAGCCAGGGTTACGGTAAACGTTAACCACGACAACAACCTTGCATATTACGTGCCTGAATATATATCACAACAATAACTTCGAAAACCTGTACAGCAGAGCAAGAAATGAGGAATGTTTATACCTGTCAATTGGAATGAAGCCTGAAAAAGGACAGCTCCCATAATGGACCTTCCACTTGTGTTCAAACGGACGAATAAGAGTCGGGTTTACTTTTGAACTAGTGTGAACCTCCGAAGTACAACCGCTTAAGAAATATGAATAGACTTCTTGATACAACGGGCTAGGCCGTTGTAGACATTTGCGACCAAGCTTTTGTTCGTCAATTGGCGAGAACAGTTGTTTCATTGTTGTGTTAGTAAGCGAGGAAACTGCAGTAAGAAAGTTCATGTTTTCCTCCTTTATGTCCGGCTGATTTTCATGCTGTGTCAAATTCAGTCCAAAAACCATTAAACTTTTCCGCTGTGTTGAAACATCATCAATATTCAATTCCAATCGAAGCCAATCGTTCCATATTTGTAGACATTCTGTAAACGCGTCCTTAGAACCAAACTGCAACACGTTGCTCGCATATTTGGGTGAAGTGAGATTTTCAAGAATCGCTTGCAGCCGCTTTGATTCCTCGCCAGAGAGCGCTAAATCATACCACAGATTCCACAAGAACTCCACATCCAACTCACTGTCAGGATTTATAGATAGCGCGACCTCTAAAATGATGGCATCACGGGCGAGTATTGATGGGTCGTGATCATTAAGATGAAAAGACAAACTTGCAAGAATCGTGTCGCACTGTCGCTGCGAAAGTTCAGAGACTGTGAACAAGAGATTTCGAACATCTCCCGAGCCTAGCAACAAAATCTCCAAACTGTCGTCAGTTCTGGAAATTCCGAAGTGCTCCGCTACACCTAACCCGGGCGTGTTTCCAAACGCGTAAGTATACTGCCCTGTCGGGAACAAAACTTGTGCTCGAGGATTGGCCAAGCTCAGTTTCGGAACCCCATGGCTGTCATACTCGGGCTTCATGACAAAATAAGGAAGCAGAAAACTCCTTGAAGCAGCGACCAGCCGTCATCCAGGGTTCATCGCAGCCATTCCTTCCGAACTGTTTAAACAAGTTGAAGTCATTTGCATTTATAGCTGTATCGAGACAGACATTGTGTTTATAATCTATGCGAAAACAAACTGTAGTAGTATTAACACAACTGGGTAATATTCGGTAACGCAACAAATCTATGACGCTTAAAACTAAGAGACAATATAACAACACTTTACACTCTTGTACTACCTTTCTAATTATTTAAGTCGAATTAATTTTAATGAAAAGTAATAATTGTCCTAAAACAGCGCTTACAAAAATACAGTTAAGAGTCAGGTGACGGGTTAAACATGACAGGAAAAACACCGCTATTAAATTTACGAAGGAAATCACATCGACTGTTATTCTAGTTAATTTTTTTTCCCTCCCACCTAGCTTATGAGTAATTTCAAAATTGTCATTTGAACTGAAATTGGTCGACAATAAACGACAGGATCTGCCATTGAAATAATATCTAACATCGGAACGGGTTAGCTTGAGGGTCAGAACAGCAATGCTAGCGTATTTTAACTTTACTCGTCCCTAAAACAATAAGTAGAAAAGAGAAATAAAATTAACATAATCTCGACGGCTCTTTTGCCAATAGCATGGCTCTCGCGAATAATCACTAAACTAACCAGTGTTCCCCTATACCAGTCTATTCTAATTTTGGCTTTAAAGACAAACTACAGATTCGAAACTAGAAGTACGATAACCGAAATGGCCATTAATACGAAATGCACAATATCATATCACTGGCAGTATTTACTATTCAGGTGTATGTTTTGTCAGCGACATTTCAGTTTTAGAAAAATAAGTAATTTCAAGAATTTAGCTAAACATCTTCGCTTTGTTAAGATACTGTTAAGAAAGAAACTTAACAAAAATAAAGGATAATACCTAAGAGGTTGTAATCATCTCTCTCGTTTCCGCCTGTATCCGACTTCCGATATGAAAACAACTGACAATGTTTTTTTAAACAAAACTATATTTGCATACATTTGCATTTGAACAACAATAATGTCGACAGGATTTATTGAAATTTTTTCAATAGTGCCTAGAGAAAGAACTTGCTTTACCCTACATGCCGTAAAAAACGGGGAGAAATTTTTACGTGCTAGCTCTGTTATATACATGTATATATAGATAGCTTTTGCAAAGCTTTGTTAGGAACTGTCATATCGTTCAAGATCGATGGATTAATCAGTTTTTGTTCTGAGCAGGTTGTTTGTACGTTAAGCAGCGACTTTAACACTGATAAAATTAATATATGCTTCTTGCGTCGGGGAAAAACTTATTATTATTATCATTTTTTTAAAACCCCGGGGTTCGGGAAGTCATGTATTTTTGCTATATGTGTGTGTGTTTTTTTTTTCAATAAATCCTTGTAAATAACGGCTCTGTCACCTTTACGAGTTTTTATTTTCCATATTTGGGTTTTCGACATCTCAAAAGTGTTTTTAACCTTACTACTTCCCGTAACCGAACAGTGGTTGCCTGGCAACGGTATATATTTTTACCTGCCTGCGTCACAAAGATTGAAATTTAGGTACAAGCGCAGGCGCATTGCGAAATCAGGAAGAATCAAGTCATTGCTATAATTGTTAAGGCTGTGGTAAATTCACTTAAATGAAAGAGATGTTGTATTTGAGATAATAGCTTGCGAAAATAATAGCCACAGTGGTGGCATGAAAAAGTAAGATAAAAATATATATTACGAAAAAATTAATATATAAACCATGTTCTGTTCTGTTTTGTTATGTAAGGGAAACTGATGCAGCCTCCACACGACTTACACATTACTTATAGAGAGGTTTTTATTTTAGTGTCGAAAAGTAATTGGTTTTGCACTTATAACGCCACACGATTGGCTTAAAAAACTCGCGCCACTTTTTCATCCAATCAGAAGTAAAACCAAACCCAATGGTGACTTCTTCGCACTGGTTTTCCCGCCCTTTGCGTCAGCTTCATGTATTTGCTTCGAGCTTTGATTGGTTCACTGTATCGTCTGTGTCCTTTGTGATTGGTTAGAGTGATTACTTTGGTTTTGGTTTTACAACACTACAGACTATGGAACTATGGAACTATGGTACGTCTTAGTATCACAGTGTTTGTTCGTTCGTTTGTTTATTTGTTTTTCTTTGAACTTGATAATGATAATGTAAATCTCTTGGTTAGGTTATGAAGTTCGCCTAGAATATCTTTGCTAATTGCGTGCTACCAAGGGCTAATATCTGAATTTGTTAATTGGTTTTAACATCCTTGTCGTCTTGCCATTATTGCCGTTATAAAATTTTTAAATCAAAATTTTGGTTGCTGCGTTGTTAATAATAATATGGTAGTCGCATTTATGATAATGATGTATTCTGTTATCAAGTTAAATACTGTTTCTTTTAGTTCGTGTCGTATGTTTCTTTTAGTTTACTATTTGTTGCCTTGTAACTGTTTACATCTGTATCTATTTTTACGATAATTGCAGAAATTCTCGCGTGCTCAGTGCCGAATTGTCATTTTCAATAAGCGGACAGACACATGAATTTATAATTTATGCGCTGCCGCCGCTGCGTCAACGAGCGAGAATAGACATTTTGACAATTTGTTATTGTAAAAACCAAATTGACGTCAATTTCTAATGCGTCTGTCCTGTGGTTGACAATGAATTCCGTCATAAAATTGTCAAAGTAGACTGCGGATCCAATCGGCTATCGCCTCGTGGATCCACAGCTACTTTGACAATGTTATGCAGAAATTCATGATCATTAAAAGGACAGCGTATGAAAAACTGACTTCAACTTGTTAAAACTTTATTAGGCCCCGTCCACACTACACGGTAGAAATTTGAAAGCGCGCGATTTCATTCCGAAAACGCATCAAATGTTTTCCCTCCACGCCGCGCCAAAGGAATTTGAAAACGCAACACTCCCCGGTCATTTTGGATTTGAGCCGAAAAATATATGACAGCAGGTAATCTGTTGTTTTAGAATTGGTGCCTTTTAGGGGTGATAATCATTTCAAGCCACGCAAGATCTTGGTACCTCTTAGGAGTTCTTTTCAAAATTTCCGACGAACACCCTCGTCCTTTTTATATGGGACGGGAGTCTCACCCCTGGCAACAGGTGAACGATAACGACAGGTGGGGAATATTTGAACATCAATGCTTAAAACGGATGGCAATCCATTCTTTTTTTCACATTTCTTTCTATCTTTTCTCCCTTTCTTTAGCAAGTGCTAGTTACGTTTTCAGCTATGTTCGTGGAAATGTTAAATTGTGAGAATTTTGGCGCCTGTCTTAATTACTCGTGTTTCACTGTCCGGACTAATTTCTGAAAAAAACGAGCAGTTCCGAAGGGAAAGCGCGAAGTCATCAAGCTTTAGGGACCGTTCATTTTTTATGAGGGAGGGGGGGCTGGTGGGATTTGGGAAGCACCATTTAAAAATCGCATGAGCCCCCCTCAGCTTACCAATTTTTTCATATGGCCCCCCCCCTTATAGCGGTAATTTTTTGGGATGACCCCCCCCAAACAAAAAATTGAACAAACAATATTTAGATTTAAACTTTTTTAATATTTCTCTATTATCCCCCTACTTCACGTTATTGTGCTCACTATGAAGACAAAATTAGAATCCCTATACTACAGAGAGCTGTTATTTAAAAAACAAATCAAAAGAAAGAGAAGTCAATTTCGGATCTCCTAGTTGTGGCTCGCCCTGAGCGTGTTGCATTTGGCCTCACATTGGCATCTTCCTCATCTGAATTGATGAATGCAAGAATGACGTCACTTGAGTCATCTTCTCCCCCAGAGTCAATGGCATCACTGTCATACTCATCATTGTCACTTCCATCCGTTTCACTGCTGTCAGCACTTGCCCTGTTGTCATTTTGTGTCAATGTCCTGGCATTTCTCAGTGTTGGTTGGCCAGCTCTGAGAGGACTCTTCTGCTGCAAGCATGAATGTCTTACAATTGCCTTTACTTTCTTACTCTTGCTGCGTTTCAAATGCTGCTTCAGCCCGTGGTGGTTCAAGTACTTGTTTAGTTCTGGAACACGGAGCTTTTTAAGCTTGGTTAGATCTTCGCACAACTCAGTCCAAGGATAATCCTCCTGTGATTTATCTTTTGCGTCCCTACTTAACTTTGCCTTTTCTCCTGCTCTCTTTTTCCTTTTTAATTCCAGCACTTCAAGATGCTGAAGATAATCCGCCACAAACTTTGATTTGACAATAAACTTATCTGTAAACAGAGCAACGCTCTCTGGGTCAGATAAAACCAGGCTCCCACTTCCATGCTTTTTCTTCGCTTGGACCCTTAGCTGCCAGTCATCTGGATCACGCCCTTCTTTTGGGGTCTTCTGGTAGGAGAGCTAGTGGTATTCCGGTAGGCAGGAATGGTCAGGAACTGGTTTAGGGTATCTTTCTATGGGTGGTCCAGTCCATTCACAACAAAGAGAACAAATTTCTCCTTCCTTTTCTTGACAGGACAACTTTAGAAACTCCCTGTAGTTCTCCCCCTCCTCATAGTGCTCATTCATAAACTTCTCAATCTTACGGAAGTAACAGTGGCCTGGAACAGAGTCTTTCCTTGCTCCTGCATTGTGATACTGAACCAAGTACAAAGTGTTGTGAGAAAACTGGAAATCTGTTGATGTGTTGTGTGGAACACATTGTTACATTTAATTTACAGATGTCTTTATTTGGAAGGTTTTTCCCTCTACTCTAGTGACAGACATGTATAAATGTTGCCCTGTGCAGGTAGAACAAAAAGCTATGAGTGTTCTCAAATCTTGCAAATAGTGGATTACTTTTTATAAATTTTAGCATACTTGTTATGATTTAAATTTATCTATGGTTTAAAATTTCTTAATTTTCAATGTCTCAAGTTCATTGTCATAATTCAGAACAAAGAGAAATGAAAATCCAATTGGTTTGAAAATTTTAACCAAAACTAAATTTAAACCATAACATACCCATGAAGGGCTTTTCCAATCGCGAAAAGAGTGCATTACTACATGAGCATCATGAAAGAGGCTTATTCCAAAATGCGCAATAATGGCGAAAGCGACGAGTCGTTTAAGAAAAGGTTTACAGCTGAACGATCCAGGTAGTTTGACATCTTAGAAGCAAAAGAAGCAATCTTTCTAAGTGCGGATGGCTGTTCAGAAAGGGCGAGTGAGTTTTCCATGCCAGGGTACCAGTTGAAGCCCAGTGATGGACGAAAACTGAACTTTTCCATCAAAGAGCACAGAGCAATGGTGGAAAAGTTGAATGTCATATTGAAAGATGTAATGGAACACGATTCCACACTCTTTCAGTCCAATTGGCTTGCTTTGAAGCAGGGCGAAGAATTTGCCCACAGTTTTAATGTAAAACAGATCAAATGTATAGAAGCTAAGTTGACGAAGGTCACGCAGGACATGGAAGCACTAGAAAATAAGAAGAGCAATTATAACAGCATATTCAAGGGCATACTCAAACAGCACATCAACAAAAGGAGAATGAAAAAAGAAAACCGCAGAAAGTCAAATGAAAGAAAGAGGAAGCGGACTGAAAACAACGTCCAACGAGTTTATGGAATCTGTGTTGGAAACCTGCTAGGAAATGATTTTCCAAAATGCCTTGTGTACCCTCCTAGAACGGCCGTCCCGGAAGAGTGTATTAAAGTTGTGGATGTTGCCACGTCGTTATTTAGAAGAGATGGGCCATACATCGCACAGCTCTTGGAAGGGAATTATTTCACCAATGCTGCAAGAAGCAGAATCACCACAAACCTTGAGCAGGAAGTCAGAGATTATGTTTACACCTTCATGTACCCTGAAGAGTACACTCTGACGGAAAGCATTACTGCTTCTTGCAGCATTGGTGAAAGAGACTCCCATAGCAGCACAAGTGGCAACGAAGAACTCGACGACAGCGAAGATGAAGATGAGTGCCAGTGAAAGTTGCATTCGAAAATAGGTAAGTGTTAAATACTTCTTTTCAGTAGCTACAAATGCTTTTTGTCGCCAAACGTTTTTTTAAAGCAGAAGGAGAGTTTGTAATAAATTTGTATCCTGCCTTCTTTGTTTATTCTATAGCAATTTTTTTGATATTCAAACATTATGCCATTTTAAAGTTTTACTAAAATATTTCACATGACCCCCCCTTTTTCCCTTATTTTTTTGGGATGCCCCCCCCCCTCGAAAGCCATTTTTTTTCGCATGGCCCCCCCCCAAATCCCACCAGCCCCCCCTACCTTATAAAAAATGAACGGTCCCTTACTAAATAAACGGCAGCAATAAGGCTAAGAACTAAAACGCTGCATAATAAATAGGTGAACGACATAAATCATGTTCATGAAAAATAGTCACTTGGATGTAAGCGTCCTCGTTGTTGTCCATCTGTTGAGAACGCAAAAGTTTACAACACGAAAACAGACAAAAATATTGACTTTCGAGGGCCACGTTTCCGATCAGGAACTAGCATTTCGCTTACTTGAATATCCTGTCCCAAACTTCTAAACGTTCTAACCCCAATAGTCCTCCGTCCTACGGACATCGCATTAAAAATAAGTTTACGTAATCCTTTTTTTGGGAGGTAGGGAGGGTGGAATGAGGAAGAGATTTCACTTTCTCCAAACTTTCAAGCAGCCAGTGCTTTTTTTCCTGCTGAAAGTCAGATTTTTGAATAAAAGATGAACTGCTTTTTATACGCTCGAGGTGAAACATTAATTTTGAACGAAAGACGCCGTTTTAAAATAGTGAGTGGAACTCCCTTGCCGCTTCAAAAATCTCATCGCATATTTACTTTATTAGCACGTGTCGGCAACACAGACGACAGAAAGTTTAAGCATGGTATGTAATAAGAAAACAAGCATGTTCTTCAACAGTGTAATTGTGACTTAAATTGCGAACGAAAACTGAAACATGAGGAAAAATGAGACGTGCCTATTGTGTAGCAGTGACAGATGCTGTTGGACGCAAAAGTAACACTGTATTTCATGCCAGAAAATAAGCGATAGGGCTGTACAAGCTGAAGGGAATTTCAAATGTCAGTATAGCTACTACAGACTGGAAACGTGAAATAACTACTCACTCTATGTCCTTAATAAGATGCATATTTTGTATTACGTGTATAAATAAAAAGCACTCCGTGGCCAGTCGAAACTGAAAGCGTATGCGGGGCCATGGCTCGAAAGTCTGATAGCTTGCGTGTCATTGTTATTTTGAAGGTGCCTCCGTTTTAGCTGCTAGAGGCTAGAAATTTGAATTTCTTTCTGATTTGAATATCTCAACGAATGGTAAGTACAGTAAGTTTAACTTAGCTTCAATACGTCGATTCTGATGGGTGGGCGTTGAACGGAAAATTCATCTTTGACTCTCTAAAGTAATAATGTAAAAAGGAGGGATTTGAATTCCTTTCTTAGTAGAAGGCTATCCATATCTTGGTGTTAGTTAAGGCATGGAATAAAATATACAAACAAGGCTGTGATGATTCTTCTGTTATCTTGTAGACAAACTCCTTGAAGTACTTGTTGTGATCTGACAAGCTGTACCAGGTTTTCAGAGTTTTTTTTTCTCCCACATTCCTAAAGGAAATTAGTGGTGAGTACATGTTTGATTTGATTCAGGCTCCCTCTAATAGTAAATATAATAGTATAATTTGTATAATTTATTAATTTATATTGCGCTTTTTAACATGTAATGATCAAAAGCGCATTGCAATATTAAATATACTAAATATGTACATAAACTAAATAAAATACCCTCGCCTATTGATCGCTTATTATTTTTCATACGTACACACTTTATTGAACCTCCTCCCTGAGATATTCAGGGAGTACTCCCTTTTATGAGCGGTGTGGGTAAGTGTTGCCTCAAACGACATGTTTTTTGAGCCATTTTGGTCTAAAATTAAACAGATTTTGGCCATTTTGGTCTGGTATAGCGATGGTTTTTGGACTTTAGTCAACAATTAGGCATGATTCTCATAAGAAACTTACCTTATCGTTGTTACTCATCGTTTGAGAAGGGCGATCTTGGTGCAATATAAAAAAAAACATCGCTAATTTGAGAGACTTGATTTATTATTATTTTTTTTTTTTAAGAAGCGGGCCACGTACCCCTCCCCAGTTTCGGAGAATGTCACCACCACCACCCTCCCGGACAAACTTTCTGCCGTAAACTGACATACTTATTTTTTTTTTCCTCTCGCAGCGATCAAGTAAACGATTCATCTTTGGACTATATCGTACTTAGAAGGGGCAAGGAACTCTTGAAACAGTAAGTTTAAGCATTGTTTGTCTTGCGTCATACATATTACGTTTAATACTGTAACAATGAAGGGATAATTTTAATGTTCAGTGTAAAAAAATACGCTTTAGAAAGCAGTCCTCGGTGACTTTCAGTTTCATGTGCGCTGATCTTCGTCTGTGGTTTTTCTTGCTTGTGTTCATTTTGTTTGTGACTATCAATTTCGCACGGCTGTCTTAGCTTCTGATTAGCAGCGACATGTGTCTATCTTTGTGTGTGACCCACAGCCTTGGGCGTTTTTACCAGTGATCTTCAGATTTCCGCGTTTAGTTTTGTCTCTGAATTGGACGTTTTACGCCTATCTGTGTCTGTGAAAAAGACTTTTAGTTTTGCGTGTTCCTGTAGATCTGGGGCTTTCAGTTTTTTTCTGCCCTATCTTGGTCTTGACATCGTGCTTCTATATCAGCTTGGAGTTTTATGCAAAAACAGACTTATAAAATATTACTGGATGAGGTTTATGTGATATCCAGAATAATCAAGGTCGAGTTAGGGGTTATCACATAAACCGAATCTACTAATTGTGAGTTTAATGTATAACAATTAAAGGAATACACGTCTTGAATAAATTTTTTGAAGGTTTTCCTGTTATCCAATAGACAAACAAAGTCCGATGTAAACAGACACTGTCGTTACGTTTGTATTCTTTTATCTGAGAGAACAGAAATTGGTGAGTGTTTACTGTGCTATTGGTTGTTGTCCTGAACAAAAATGGCCTTAATACCAAGAAAATATTTCTTGAGGACGCTAATCACATTTGTATGCCAACTATTTCTAACATTAAAATTATGAGAGTCCTCTTACGCCTTTCTTTAAAACATTAGGGAGCGTAAGCAACGACGAAGACGACGCCTAGTGAAAAATGAATTTAAATTTTACCAACAAAATTCGCAATTGTATAGATCTTTTCGATCCGCCAATGGCTCTTAAAACGTGCTCAGGCTAAATACGCAATGACCGCGTTCAATTCCAAATGCAAATAGGAAAAATTAGTCGTCGTCGTTCGCGTTCCTCAGACTACGCAGAACTTGGTCATTTCACGTTGTTGTTTTGCAGTGGACGGCAAGGAAATGTTCAAAGATTTATAATGCACCTGCACATCTATTTTTTTGGACTTTTAACCCGTTGTCTCGTGGAATTATCGTTGCCGTCTTCGTCGTGGTTTGCTTAAAGTGCCTATAACCCCCAAATTGTTTTTTAGCTAATATAAATTTCCTTTTTCGGCTGATCACTACTGCGAAAAAATTATCGTTGTAGCTATTTTAGTTAATTTTGTACGAATTTTCAAAGTCTGTAAAATTGTCCTTTTCCATGTTCAAGACCAAGGAATGGGGGAAAATGGGACGAGTTGGCTTCTGACGTCATTTCGGGAATAACAATATTTTGTTTCTGAGGAAGACTACGAACGTGCGATAGTGTGTGTCAAAAGCGTTGCAGAATGCAAGGTCCACTCTATAGCTACCGACAGAGATTGTCGTCCTGAAAAAGGAATTCGCATGTCAGTCAACTGAAACGCAAACTTGTAATAAGTCGAGAACCCCCAGGTTATTAGCGTACGTAAAATAGACTTTTCAAAATAACAGTGATTAGAAATGTATTCATTTAACTGATACTATACTGGAACTCTCTTCAAGATCTTGGCGAAGGATTTTCTATGACTTACTAGTACGAAATATGCAAATTTGTATTGTTTGCGATGTTTGTGTTCGTACGCAGTAATTGACTATACTACGGTCGGTCGACTATAACAACGCGAAAAGTTACCTCACCTACCGATATTGATTGTCGACATTTCTGCTTATCTTTTATGTTAAAACTATTTTAAATCACTGATCTGGACAAGTAGGCAGGAGTAGACTTTGACTCCATCGCATTTTAAGCTTGTATTTCGGGGAAAATTAATGTTGGAATCCAAAAATGTTTTGCCACTCCGAAATCTGTAAGTTCCCTAAAGTGAAGTTACCAACTCTGCGTGTCCATTGCCGATATCTTTATAACTCTTTAAGAGCTGTGAGTTAACTCTTCAGCCGTTATTTGTGCCTTTATAAACCAAATGGACCGGCAAATTGTCGATCCTGGCCTAAATTACAACGCGGCGATCTCGACTGTCGACCCGGCCGCACTTCGAAATGGAAAAAAATATATATACATCGCAGCCGTCCAAGTCGTGGCTATACTCTGAATTGTAATGCTAGATGATACAGTTCTTTCACCTATAAATCTTGTCCAGTTTTGATAAAATGTGAATCACAAATAACCCAAAAATGTTTTGACAGCCCTCGAAGCTCAGTCAAAAGTCTCTCGAGTGTTTTAGTCCGGTTCCCGAAATGACGTCACTAGTAGCCCGACCCAGATCCCACTTTGCGCGGTCGTGAACATAGCAATTACCTGTTCAGACGCCTGTAGAAACGCAGGGATTTTATCAATCGAGATAATGTTTTCGCTGAAGTAATCAGGGAAACTAGTAGATTTTATTAAGGGAAAAATTTTTTGGGGTTAATGGCACCTTAAGCTGGTTATTGTCTCTATGTTGAAGGTAGAAGAAATGTACGTGATAATAGATTGTTCAATGCTTAATTATGCGCATACCTGGATTAGCAATCATAAGGGAGCTTGAGCAGAAGACGACGGCCACGCCGAGGACTACGCCTAGTCATAAATGAATTTATATTTTATTTGTGAAATTTGCAATTGTCTAGATCTGCTCAGTACGTCAATGGCTTCAGAATCGTGCTCAGGCTGAATTTGCTATGGCAGCATTCAATTCCAAATGGAAATACGAAAAATTAGCCGTCGTCGTTCCCTTTTTTCAAACTACGCAGAATTTGGTCATTTCACGTTCTTGTTTTGCAGAAGGACGACAAAGAAATGAACAAAGATTTATAATGCACTTGCACAGCTATTGTTCTTCTCATTAAACCTTTTGTTTGGTGACGTTATCGTTACCGTCGTCGTCGTGGTTTGCTCAAGCTCCCTTCATTGTTGAAAACGGCTTTCCATTTTCGTTTTTCTCCGCCCAATTCAATTAATGAAATTAATTGTTGTGTATTAAGAACACCCCAGTCAAAATAACAAAGTCGTGTTGTAATCAAAGCAGAGTGAAATGGATTTCATGAACAAATTCTCCGTTAACATTGTCCGTTTGTTTTTTAAAAAACTTCATCTAAAATATGTGGCGAGATTTGTGCGATGAATTAACTCAAGCTGATGACTTTTGTGCTAACTAACAGAGGCAAATATTTCTTCAGCATATAAGTGTTTTAGTGAAGTAACAGAGGTTCCTATTACAATCATAACAACAACTGGATAAACGGACTTGTTTTCAAGTATGTGTACACTTCTATTCTCTGTTATATTCTGACCGAAGTGTTTGACATGAACAACGCAGACGAAATTATACAAGTCATCTCTATCGGCCTCATTGTTGCTGACCTCCTTCTCAACACCAATCGATTTCTAAAAGCCATCGAATTATGCAAGGAATGCTTGCTCATTCTCAAAGACACAGCAGAATTGAAAGACAAGAAAATAAGTAAATTATTTTACAAATGGATCTATTTTAGTATGTGGAAGGCCTGTAGTATTATCAACGATAACTCAAACGCCATAAAATGGGAAGAAAAAATTCTCCAAATTCCCCGTGAAAGTGGAGAAAGACTCGAAGAATGTAAGCTAAGCATAAATCTTGCCAGAACGTATCTCCGTCAACGTAAATACACACAAGCAAAACAAATATCTAAAAAGGCGCTTCTAATCAGTAGAGAAGTAGGTCAACGAAGGGGAAAAGCTAACTCTTTCGGGAACCTTGGAGTGGTGTATCGATCTGTTGGCAAATATGACAAGGCTAGAGAGCATCTCGCGAAATCACTTGCGATCCAGAAAGAAATTGGAGACAGAAAGGGAGAAGCTGCCTCTTACGCAAACCTAGGAACTGTGTATCAATTAGTTAGCGAATATGAGAAGGCTAGAGAACATCTTGAGAAATCACTTGCGATCCAGAAAGGAATTGGAAACAGAAATGGAGAAGCTGCCTCTTACGTAAATCTTGGAATTGTGTATCAATCAGTTGGCGAATATGAGAAGGCTAGAGAACATCTCAAGAAATCACTTGCGATCCAGAAAGAAATTGGAGACAAAATAGGAGAAGCTGCCTCTTACGCAAATCTTGGAACTGTGTATCGATCAGTTGCCGAATATGAGAGGGCCAGAGAACATCTCGAGAAGTCACTTGCGATCCAGAAAGAAATTGGAGATAGAAATGGAGAAGCTGCCTCTTACGCAAATCTTGGAACAGTGTATCGATCAGTTGGCGAATATGAGAAGGCTAGAGAACATCTCGAGAAATCACTTGTGATCCAGAAAGAAATTGGAGACAGAAATGGAGAAGCTGCTTCTTACACAAATCTTGGAATTGTGTATCAATCAGTTGGCGAATATGAGAAGGCTGGAGAACATCTCGAGAAATCACTTGCGATCCAGAAAGAAATTGGAGACAGAAAGGGACAAGCTGCCTCTTACGGAAATCTTGGAACTGTGTATAAATCAGTTGGCGAATATGAGAAGGCTAGAGAACATTTCGAGAAATCACTTGCAATCCAGAAAGAAATTGGAGACAGAAAGGGAGAAGCTGCCTCTTACGCAAATCTTGGAACTGTGTATGAATCAGTTGGCGAATACGAGAAGGCTAGCGAACATCTGGAGAAATCACTTGCGATCCAGAAAGAAATTGGAGACAGAAAGGGAGAAGCTGCCTGTTACGCAATTCTTGGAGCTGTGTATGAATCAGTTGGCGAATATGAGAAGGCTAGAGAACATCTCGAGAAATCACTTGCGATCCAGAAAGAAATTGGAAACAGAAATGGAGAAGCTGCCTGTTACGCAATTCTTGGAGCTGTGTATAAATCAGTTGGCGAATATGAGAAGGCTAGAGAGCATTTCGAGAAATCACTTGCGATCCAGAAAGAAATTGGAGACAGAAAGGGAGAAGCTGCCTCTTACACAAATCTTGGAACTGTGTATCGATCAGTTGGCGAATATGAGAAGGCTAGAGAACATCTCGAGAAATCACTTGCGATCCAGAAAGAAATTGGAGACAGAAAGGGAGAAGCTGCCTCTTACGCCAATCTTGGAACTGTGTATCGATCAGTTGGCGAATATGAGAAGGCTAGAGAACATCTCGAGAAATCACTTGCGATCCAGAAAGAAATTGGAAACAGAAATGGAGAAGCTGCCTGTTACGCAATTCTTGGAGCTGTGTATGGATCAGTTGGCGAATATGAGAAGGCTAGAGAGCATTTCGAGAAATCACTTGCGATCCAGAAAGAAATTGGAGATAGAAAGGGAGAAGCTGCCTCTTACAAAAATCTCTGAACTGTGTATGGATCAGTTGGTGAATATGAGAAGGCTAGAGAGCATCTCGAGAAATCGCTTGCTATCGTGAAAGAAATTGGAGACAGAGAGGGAGAAACTACCTCTTACGTAAACCTTGGAACTATGTATGACGCAGTTGGCGAATATGAGAAAGCTTCAGGCTACTTGGAAAAATCAATGGCAGTGAGCAGAAAAATTGGTGGCAGATGTAAACTAGCTGTCTCTTACTCAAATCTGGGAAGTATATTTTGCAGGCTTGGAAAGTATGGCAGGTCTAACGAATATAACAAGAAAGCACTTCTCACTTGCGATAAGCAAAGAACTTGGAAATCGGAAACTAGAAGCAGACGGTTGCTTGAAGCTTGGAGCTTTCTTTTACAAACAGGCTGAATATGTTAGAGCTGAAGGATATATCAAGAAGGGACTTACATTGTTTGAAGAGATTGGAGATATCAATGGACAGTTCAGATCGCTCGAAATGATGGCACAACTTAGAATGAGAGATGGAAAGTTCCAGGAAGCTATCTCGTATTTCCTTTCTTGTATTGAAAAATGCGAGAAGATGCGCGACTCTGTCTGCGACCACGATCAATTTAAGATATCTTTTTCGGATTGCAATATTGCTTCGTACTGGCAATTCAGCTCTTTACTCTGTGAAACCGGAAATCCTAATGAAGCTCTGTATGTTTCAGAGCTTTCAAGAGCTAGGGCTTTGGCAGATTTAATGTCAGCTCGGTATTCTGTGGAGAATAAAATCTCTGCTAATCCTCGAACATGGGCTGGTATTGAGGACAGCGTGGCCAAAGAATGTAACGGCACCTGTCTGTACGTCTCATATTGTTGTTGCAGCATACATCTGTGGATTCTTAAAGGAAGCGGAGTCACAAATTTCCAGGTGATTAAAGGAAAAGACCTACTAGCTCGGGAAGGAATAAGTCAGCATTTGGAAAAGTTTTTTGACTTCAGAAGCTTTGGCATTTTACCAGAGGAGCTTTGCGAAGACCGTTCTCTACATGGTTTCCAGCCAGAATCCAAATCATGCGAGGACGACAGCCATGAAGGTTGGCGAATTGGAAAGGAAAGTAAAGACAACCAAGGACCCAAAATGAACCTTCCTATCTGTTACAAGCTTATCATTGCTCCTGTCATGAAGTTCCTTGAGGGCCCTGAAATTGTCATTCTTCCTGATCGTGCTTTATACCAAATTCCATTTGCCGCCTTAACTGATGAAAGCGGAAAGTACTTATCTGAGACCTTCAGGATCCGTATTGTCCCTTCTTTAACAACCCTCAAACTCATTAATGAAAGTCCAATAGACTATCGCTGTCAGACTGGTGCACTGATCGTGGGAAATCCTGATGTTGGTGAGGTGCACTTTAAGGGACGCCTCACGAAAATCTCTCGATTACCTTGTGCAGAAAACGAAGCGAGGATCATAGGAGAAAAGCTCGGTGTCGAGCCGTTGCTAGGACAGCAAGCGACTAAGCTAGCAGTACTTCAAGCAATGAATTCAGTGGCCCTGATTCATATCGCCGCACACGGTGATGCAGAAAGAGGAGAAATTGCCCTTGCACCATCTTTTCGTATTCCTAACGCGGTACCTCAAGAAGGCCTGTACTTGTTGACAATGTCTGACATTTCAAAAGCTCAACTGCGAGCTAAACTGGTAGTCCTTAGCTGTTGCCACAGTGCTCGAGGACTGACAAAAGCCGAGGGAGCTGTTGGAATTGCCCGAGCATTCTTAGGATCTGGTGCACGCTCAGTGTTGGTGTCACTGTGGGCCCTGGATGACAAGGCAACAGAGCAGTTGATGAGTCAATTCTACAGTCACCTTGCTGCTGGGGAAAATGCTGGTGAATCTCTACATGAGGCCATGAAGTGGATGAGAAGTGAGGGCTATGACGTGAACCAGTGGGCACCTTTTATACTGATTGGAGATGACGTGACATTTAATTTTGGAAAGTAAGGTAAGATTCCATGAAAATACGTGCCTTTCTGTTTCTAGAAAAGGGGTCATGGCATTAACTCACAACAATTTTCTATACATGTTATTGATCAATGTTTTATTTTCAGTTATAAGAGGGTTAGGTTTCTATATCTAATTATTTCCTTAACGTTTGTCGTTTGATCTTGTGCGGCTGATGTATTTATTTTCCAACCGATGATTGGCTCTGTCGATCATGAGAGCGGTAGACCATGAAATTAAGTGAAAAGTTATGGAACGCAACTTCTGTTGTTGTTGTTTATTTCGTCTGCGGCTGATGTATTTATTATACAACTGGTAACTAGTTCTGTCGATCACGAGAGTGCCATGAAATTAAGTGAAGAGTAATGAATCGCAATTTTTATTGTTGTTGTTTATTTCGTCTGTAAGGTGTTGGCAAGAATGACCAGGACGACAGCGACTAATCGCGTAAGAAGGAAAATATGCCATGACGTCATCGGACAGTTTTAGTGCAAGAGCTAAGTTGAACAAACATTTTTATCGAGGATTGACTCTTGCTCCTCTTCTGTCTAAACAAAATGCCTCGGTAGAAATATTACGATTAAGTCTTTCTGATGATTTTTCTAGAACAACTGCGTGTAGGTTACAACTGTTCTTTTAGTGAACCGCCATTTGAAACTTCATCGAATACCGTAGTGTACAGCTGAGTGTTGGACTCAAAAAAAAGTAAGTAAAACTTTAATTCGTGAGGTAATCCTTTAGTACGGGACTTTAAGATGATGTTAGCAATTGTTACAAATCTTCCCTGCGACGAAAAACAAGTAATGGACTGCCAAAGTATGGCTTATCTGATAAACCTTATGTTTTCCCAGCTAGACGTGCTGTTAAACTTGTAAATATTGTACATAAAAAATATTGACCCTTAGTACTTGTCAATGAGAAAAGTGGGATTTTAAACTAAATTATAGTCAGAAAAACCTTGTACATTTGCTGTTGTTACATTTCTGAAGAAGTTTCCTGCAGAGCGTCTAGCCTTTGCAAGTATTTTCATAAATTAAATCGAAACAGAAGACTGTTAAAAATGTTGAATGTTTATAGTGGTCGATGCGCTTAGTTACGACTTGTTAGTTCCCAGGCATGTCACTTAAACTAAAAGAAAGAAATAATTCAACTAAACTAACTAGCGGGAAGCAGACCAGGACTTGAACTAGGGTCTACCGAGAAGCAACTCCAGCTTAGTGATTAGAACGGGACTTTAACCCGCAACCTGCGGATTTCATGATCAAGTATAACCCTAACCACTCGACCAAGACTGAAATAAGCATATTGCATGAGAAAGACCCAGTAAGGTTTACAGTTAGCTTTTTAACTAGTGATAGCAGAGAATTTGTCAAAATGTTAACTGTCAGCTGACAAATAACGCGTTTTTTAACATCACAGCTGAGATATGAAATCCTCGAGGTTTACTGACAGCTGAGAAATGGGCAGGAATTTCAACTGATAACTGAGAAATCCGGACGGAATTTAACTAAGAACCGAGGTTCCAGCTTCTCTTTCCAGATCCGTCTCGTTGTTATCAGTCAAAACGGAATTCTCTTCGTTGTAGGAAAGTCCTACGAGTAGGTGATGACGTAAGCTCATTTCGGGGGATTCCCTCAGTTCTTGTTTATTACATAATCACCAAAACGAAACTTAACTTGGTCATTTATTTAATACGGGGAACCCCTTCTGGGGCGATATTTTTTAACTCGCTCTATCACATGGTCACTTACAAGAATAATTCAGTACTCACAGTGAAAATAAGAAGAACAAAAAGAAGAAAACTGTGAAACCGTATAGCTCATTCCAAATAATAAGGGAAGATAAATAGCAAACCAGCTCTTGTGGCACTAAAAACAATTTCTGAGAATAACGTTACACATTTCGCTTCAGTAGAGGAAAAAGGAATGTGATTAAAACTAGGGAGCTTCAGGAATCCTCTACGGCTATGCTGTAATGAAAGGAACAAAGTTTTTGCACGTAATAATACTAGTAAACCTTGGTATAAATTCTTAGCTGTACTCTTTAAAAAATCGATGTTAAATTCAGACTAAATTTAGGCTATTTTGTAACTAGAAAGTGAATCACAGGGTTGAATATTTCTGTTTCTATTTGGTGTTAAACGCTCTCTTTGCATATTCAGCTGGAGCTAGTTTTTCACTGATAGACGCACTGAATTGTCTTTGATAATTGCGAGATTCTGAACAATCAAGTAAAAATGTAAATTCATTTTTTTCACTGGGCGTTGTCCTTGGCATCACCATCGTTGGTTTTTCAAACTTCGTATTGTGTAGTAAGTGCAACCCTGCATGTCACGTGTCTGTCGTTCTCACGTGGGTATCATGCCGAGATGAAAAATTTCTTGTCTGATGATAAACACACGCCACACCCTACATAAACCATTTCAGCGGCTGGGTGTGGCCGTAGGGCGTAATTCATGCCTTCAGGATTGGCAGGGCAGGGTTGCCCGTCAATAGCTTTTTCGGGAGAAGGAATCGAAATCAGGCAGCAGTTTATCCTTGTAGAAAACGCATTTTGGGTGTTACAGGTAGATTACCCAGCCAGCAGAACGTCCCTTGGAGAATAAATTTTTAATGAAACAGGTTTGTCTGAACGAAGGACGTTGTTAATATATACATAAACAGTAGCCTCCATTTGGCGCGACAATATGTTCGATCATTAGCCCGCGGACATGATAACTTCCGAGAAGCGAACAGTTTTCCGAGAGCGTAGCTCGAGGAAAACAGTGAGCTTCGAGGAACAGATACTGTCTAAGGACAAATATCCGAGCATACTTTTCCCCAAATGGAGGCTATTGTGTTTATTATTCTGCAAACATTTTTTCACAACACGCGCAGTTTTGAAAATTGGAGATATTCACTCGGACATTCCCCAGTTTTGCCAGGGGAATATTCAGTCACGTGACGCGTTTGAACCAATCCCACGCGAGAGAAAATTTTCTATGAATTATAATTACTGTTAGCTGCCAACAACACAGACGAAGTGAAGTTATTGAAATTTTACACATTGAGTCATGAATGTATGTACAATATATATTAAGAAAACAAACGTGTACCTTAACTGTGTAATTGTGACTTAAATAACGAATGAAACTGAAACACGATGAAAAAAATGAAACGTGCCAGTCATGTAGGAATGACAGGTGCCAAGTCAAATAAAAAAATATGCCACAAAATACGTGATATGGCTGAATTGCAAATAATAATAATACCAGCTTTGAGAAACTCTCAAATACCAGTTTCGCTGCGTGCAATGCCAATGTTAAATAATTACTCAATCTCTCTCTTTAATTTGATACATGTTCTGTAGATATATAAAAAAGACCCCGTGTTCAGTCGAAATCGAAAGCGTATCTCATGGTTCGAAAGTCTGATAACTCGTGCGCCATTGTTATTTTGATGGAGACGCTGATTTAACTGCCAGAGGCTAGAAATTTGAATTTCATTCTGATTTAAATTTCTCACAGAACGTTAAGTACGGTAAGTGTAACAAGTCTTGAACTAAAGACCTAACGAAAACAGTTTTAATTTGGCTTTAACATAAACTATTACTGGGCTACCTTAACATTTATTAATTAGTATTATTCGTGAATAGGCCGGAAAATTAAAATTCAGCTTTTCAGTTGGAAGTGTCGTTTTGAAACGGTTAACAATACAGGAAAGTAAATAAGAAAGCATTAAAAATATAGCGACAAGACTATTGAACACCGCCGAAAAAGGTCAAGTGATGAAGTAAATTTGAGTCTTGACGAAAATATGTACCATTGACTTGTCACAATGAGTCCTATTTATTGAAATGAATCGAACATAACGAAGACTGAAATAAACATACACATTTTTGAAATTAACGGCATTATATTTGCTTTTATCATGATTCAATGATTTGGCCGTCATGCAAGTAGTTCGTCCGCAATTTTTTTTTCTCTGCACACTGTTTACAAACGAATTTACAAAAGGGAACTGTTTGGTTTTATCTTGGTTGTTCTCGGCAGACCTAAAATTCTCGACATGATGCTAATATGAACGGAACAAAGAACTGTTAGCTTCGAGTTGCGTTCTCATTCAATCAATCAATCAATCAATCAATCAATCAATCAATCAATCAATCAATCAGTCAATCAATCAATCAATCTTTATTTGTACTCACTCTTGCTAAAAAAAATTACAATGTTCAATGAAAATATTAAAAGTAAAAATTAGAGTACTAGCTGCCTGGAATAACCATAGGGGCTAGCGGAGTTAGGCAGCCAGTTAACATCAGCATCATCTGAATTTAACGTCCTTTACAAATGATTGTCCCTATTTGTCTGTAAGACAGAGGATTCACTGCTGACAAGTATCTATACTATACGATTGGTGGGCATGTTCAACGAAAATTATTAAACAAACACTGAGGAGTCTTACATTAACGTTCATGTCAGTTTCATAAGCACATTAATATATTTTCACAAAAGAATGGTTCGTTACTAAACTGTATAAACCTTCAGTCGGTAATCGTTTACCTGTTTGGCCTTGGGAGCGAAAAAAATTAGCACTTGTTAGGTTCGCATTCTTATCATAATAAATTTTTATCCTTAATTCCAGGCAAATATACAGCGAAATATCAAAAGGTGTCACTGTGGCAGCATGGACTTTACGAGGTTACGAGTCGTGACCACACCGAGCCTTTTCAAGCATTTAAATGGCTGTCTGCCTAAGAGCGGTCCGGTCGAACTTCGGGTCAGAAAAAAGTTTGCCCTTTTATTTTGTGAAACGAAAGGACTTGGTGAGTATATAATAAAAACGGGTTGTTTTGTGAAATTATTTGCTTTTCGTTTTCGTCACACTCCAAATGTCATGACTTTAGCCATCCGAGGGGAGATTTAAGGCCGATTCAGGAGTCGAAATTTGCGAGTTTTTCGGGTCGCGCCGCTTCAACAGAAGTACGTATTGTTCCTTTTTTTTATATAATAAACTTTTATTTGCATACAATACAGACAGTTACATAACTTACACTACTAATACTTACGCAACCAACATTACAATACACCTACGTATACAGCTTGAAATACAAACGCAGCTACTTTACATTGCTTGCAGCACCTGTAAGATATTGTATTGTTCCATATTGACGATACCACAGTATTCAAGTACATTTGAACTGCTTTGCACCAATGTTTCGATAAGATTAACAGCCACACTAACACATCGATAACAAAGAAGAAAAGAAAAAAAACGCTGCTAGGTAACCAACGGCGACTTTCATGATGGTCAGAGGTTTAGCTAAACAAACAAACAAACAAACAAACAAACAAACAAACAAACAAACAAGCAAACAAACAAGCACAATATTTATGAATCAGAGAAGGTCACTTGCATAACAACAAAGCCCGGGTGGTGCTCCCATGGGCTATATAGGTATGTGCGCCCCCAAAGGGTATTGTGTTTTAGGCGTTTAGGTCAGAGATAGGGTATCGATTTTGGCGATTTTGGTCTTAAATAAGGTATGGTTTTTCCACTCTAGTCTTGATTTGGGAACGTTGTTTGTTCTTTACCTTTTTACTTTTTCATCATTTTTCAAAGCCCCGCCTTCATAATGCCTTTAACATCGGTCGTTGATTTAAGGATCAGGTCATAAATAAGGTATCGCAATTTTGGTCCCGTAATAAATAAGGTAGCGAAAATATTTGATTTTGGTCTTAAATAGGGTCAGGGTTTTGGGGAGCTAGCAGCAGGTTTTACGGCATTCAATTGAAAACCGATCTCTATAGGGGTGGGTATCAGCAACACAAACATGACGGGACGCATGGTGCTTCTACTGTAAGTACCGCAGAGAAATGGTAGGAAATTTTCCTAGCATTCCTTACATACTCTTACTAGGGTTCTTCGTCTTGCGGCCAGGGAAGGCGTCATAATCTGTTTCAGTGACATGTCGATGATATTACATAAAAAATAAACCAGAAAGGGCCGGTGGAATGTGAGACAAGCTTTAAAATGAAAACACGATATTAATAGTGCTTTAAAACAACAACAACGACAACAACAACAACTTTTATTATTATTATGACTCGCATATTTACAAACAAAACAAGGTCATTATATATCGGATCACGTCTAAACACACGTGAAGAAAGACTTGGGCAGGAAAAAAACGTGAGCGGGCAAAACCGGGCAATACCGATAAATCAAGTAATCCCCCGATAATGAACGAATTACACAACATTATCCTTCCTCTGCTTCTCTCCCTGAACCAAGTTCAGATCTACAAACTGAACTTAAAGATACCAAAGTGCCTACGAATGGATGTTGAGCGCGGCGAGCACACGTAAATGTCTTGTTTACGCAATGAAAGCCATCACAATAAACTCTGAGCTTGCATTGAGATGTTTGTCCGGGCGTAAAGGAGCGCTCTATTAATCAATCTAACACAGATCTTAAGGAATAAAAAACCAGATGATCTGGAATACTTGTCTGAGTATGTCGTTGGCAGTGGGAGCCACGTGCAGTATTATCATGCTCGGCAATTGAAGTTATTGTGTAGAAAATATCGCACAATTACACAGCCAAGGGCAAAAAAAAAAAAAAAAGCGCGAGGAGAAACTTAGTACATGGAGCAAAGATAGATTGTCAATGCTTTAGTAGACCATGCACGGCTACCAATCGCTTGGCCAATCGCTTGGCCAATGGCTCGAACACGCAACGAATCGTAAAAGTCCGTGAGTAACGACCTCCGAAAGAAGTGAGCTCACCCCCCATCCCCTGAAAATAGAGGAACTAAGGTTCAAAAGTATAATTATTTTTCCAATCAATAACCTAAATAACGTACGATAAACTGATGACGATTCAACTAGGGAAGGTATAGCTTATTCCAGGAGGCGTCATGAAGCGCCCTGGTAAAACAAACCCGCAAAATTTTCATCAAGTAACCAGAAGGTATTAACAGGACCTTGTCTTCAAATTGGAATTACTAAAATTGACAACTCTGCATCATTATTAACAAGAACGCATAAGAAGAACGTTTAATCATATTGAAATTAAAAACTCGACCAGAGCAGTTAAATATTTATAAAGCAGACTAACGTAGCAGTGCATCATGAACAGTAAAAATAGTTTAAGGTATCTTACATCACGGTCTACATCTAAAGTGCCCACTCATGTGCCAGCAACATAAATTTCAGCTGGATCAAAGAATTTCTAAACGATTTATAAGAACTCATTGTTTTTTACGAATTACACCCACAGCCTTAGAGAAATACAGCCCTGTCCTCATAAAATTCAAAAACAACAACAACAAAAAACAACAACAACAAAAAAAAAAAAAACACCAGGAAGAGATATACCTACAGTAGAACTCATTTGCGATCTCTCATGGGGTGAGAGATTCTTGCCCATATAAACTTTTTTTCTCTAGTAAAAGAACGCCACACTCGCGTTTTAGGTGCAGGGATCTCACCCAATGCTTACTTAACTTTTCAAAAACTCTACTTTTAGCCCTACACCAAGTCTGCACACGTGTATTTCACTTGTGGAAAACTATTATTTTGCACAGTGTTTGGGTTGGACATTCTTGCCCATATCAACTTTCTTTTCTCTCGTAAGTTCTCGCGCGTTTAGAGATGCGCCACACTCGCGTTTTAGGTGCGGGGATTCCAACCAATGCTTTCCTAACTTTTTGAAGCTGCTGCTTTTAGCCCTCTCCCAAATCTACACAGGTTTATTTTACTTGTGGAAGTCTATCGATTTGGACAGTGCTTTGGTGAGAGATCACGCCAATATAATTTTTCCTTTCTCTCGTAAGTTCTCGCGCGCTTACAGATGCGCCACACTCGAGTTTTAGGTACAGGGATCTCAACCAATGCTTACCTAACTTTTTAAAGATGCTTCTTTTAGCCTTGCCCCAAATCTACACACGTGTATTTCACTTGTGGAAGTCTATCTTTTTGGACAGTGCCTGGGTTGGACATTCTTGCCCATATCAACTTTTTTTTTCTCTCCTAAGTTCTCGCCTGTTTAAAGATGCACCACACTAGCGTTTTAGGCTCCGGAATCCCAACCAATGGTTACCTAACTTTTAAAAGATGCTACTTTTAGCCCCGCCCCAAATCTACTTACGTGTTTTTCACTTGTGGAAAACCATCGATTTGTACAGTGTTTGGGTTGGAGATTCCCGCCCATATCAACTTTCTTTTCTCTCCTAAGTATTCACTCATTTAGAGATGCGCCACACTCGCGATTTAGGTTCGGGAATCCCAACCAATGCTTACCTAACTTTTTAAAGATGCTACTTTTAGCCCTACCACAAATCTACACACGTGTTTTTCACTTGTGGAAGACTACCGCTTTGCACAGTGTTTGGGTTTTAGATTCCCGCCCATATCAACTTTCTTTTCTCTCGTAAGTCCTCGCGCGTTTAGAGATGCGCCACACTCGCGGTTTGGGTTCCGGAATCCCAACCAATGCTTTCCTAAATTTTTGAAGATGCTGCTTTTAGCCCTCTCCCAAATCTACACAGGTTTATTTTACTTGTGGAAATCTATCGATTTGGACAGTTCTTGGGTGCGAGATTCACGCCCATATCAACGTTCCTTTCTCTCGTAAGTTCTCTAGCGTTTAGAGATGCGCCACACTCGCGTTTTCGGTGCAAGGATCCTAACCAATGCTTACCTAACTTTTTAGAAGTGCTACTTTTAGGCTTGCCTGAAATCTACACACGTGTATTTCACTTGTGCGTGTCTATCGATTTGGACAGTGCTTGTGTTGGAAATTCTTGCCCATATCAGCTTTCCGTTCTCTCGTAACTTCTCGCGCATTTAGAGATGCGCCACACTCGCCTTTTAGTTTCGGGAATCCCAACCAATGCTTACCTAACTCTTTAAAGATGTTTCTTTAAGCCCTTCTCCAAATCTACAAACGTTTATTTTACTTAAGGAAGTCTATCGATTTGGACAGTGCTTGAGTGAGAGATTCACGCCCATATCAACTTTCGTTTCTCTTGTAAGTTCTCTCGCGTTTAGAGATGCGCCACGCTTGCGTTTTAGGTGCAGGGATCCCAACCAATGCTTACCTAACGTTTTAGAGCTTCTACTTTTAGTCTTGCCCTAAATCTACACACCTGTATTTCACTTGTGCAAGTCTATCGATTTGGACAGTTCTTGGGTGAGAGATTCACGCCCATATCAACTTTCTTTTCTCTCTTAAGTTCTCGTGCGTTTAGAGATGCAAAACACTTGCACACTTCTTAAAGATGCTACTTTTAGCCTTGCCCCAAATCTACACACGTGTATTTCACTTGTGGAAGTCTATCGATTTGGACAGTGCTTGGGTGAGAGATTCACGCCCATATCAACTTTCTTTTCTCTCTTAAGTTCTCGTGCGTTTAGAGATGCAAAACACTTGCACACTTTTTAAAGATACTACTTTTAGCCTTGCCCCAAATCTACACACGTGTATTTCACTTGTGGAAGTCTATCGATTTGGACAGTGCTTGGGTTGGATATTCTTGCCCATATCCACTCTCGTTTCTCTCGTAAGTTCTCGCGCGTTTAGAGATGCTCCACACTCGCCTTTTAGTTTCGGAAATCCCAACCAATGCTTACTAACTTTTTAAAGATGCTACTTTTAGCCCTGCCCTAAATCTACACACGTGATTTTCACTAGCGGAAAACCATCGATTTGCACATTGTTTGGGTTGAAGATTCCCGCCCATATCAAGTTAAAGATGTTACTTTTAGCCCTCCCCGAAATCTACATACGTTTATTTTACTTGTTGCAGTCTATCGATTTCGACAGTGCTTGGGAGAGAGATTCATACTTATATCAACTTTCTTTTCCCTCGTAAATGCTTGTGCGTTTAGAGATGCGCCACACTTGAGTTTTAGATGCAGGGATCCCAGCGAATGCTTAGCTAACTTTTTAAAGATGCTACTTGTAGTCTTGCCCCAAAACTACACACGTGTATTTCTTTTGTGGAAGTCTATCTTTTTGGACAGTGCTTGGGTTGGACATTCTTGCCCATATCAACTTTTTTTTCTTTCCTAAGCTCTCGCGTGTTTAAAGATGCGCCACAGTAGCGTTTTAGTTTCGGGAATCGCAACCAATGCTTAGCTAACTTTTTAAAGATGCTACTTTTAGCCCTGTCCCAAATCTACTCACGTGTTTTTCACTTGTGGAAAACTATCGATTTGCACAGTGTTTGGGTTTTAGATTCCCGCCCATATCAACTTTCTTTTCTCTCGTAAGTTCTCGCTCGTTTAGAGATACGCCACACTCGCGTTTTAGGTTCCGGAATCCCAACCAATGCTTTCCTAAATTTTTGAAGATGCTGCTTTTAGCCCTCTCCCAAATCTACACAGGTTTATTTTACTTGTGGAAATCTATCGATTTGGACAGTTCTTGGGTGCGAGATTCACGCCCATATCAACGTTCCTTTCTCTCGTAAGTTCTCTAGCGTTTAGAGATGCGCCACACTCGAGTTTTAGCTGCAAGGATCCTAACCAATGCGTACCTAACTTCTTAAGGGTGCTACTTTTAGCCTTGCCCAAAATCTACACACGTGTATTTCACTTGTGGAAGTCTATCGATTTGGACAGTGCTTGGGTGAGAGATTCACGCTCATATCAACATTCTTTACTTTCGTAAGTTCTCGTGCCTTTAGAGATGCGCCACACTTGCGTTTTAGGTGCAGGGATCCCAACGAATGCTTAGCTAACTTTTTAAAGATGCTAGTTTTAGCCTTGCCTGAAATCTACACACGTGTATTTCACTCGTGGAAGTCTATCGATTTGGACAGTGCCTGGGTTGGATATTCTTGCCCATATCAACTTTCTTTTCTCTCTCGTTTAGAGGCGTATGTGGCGCGTTTAGAGATGCGCCACACACGCCTTTTAGTTTCGGGAATCCCAACCAATGCATACCTATCTTTTTAAAGATGCTACTTTTAGCCCCCCCTCCCCCCCAAATCTACACACGTTTATTTTACTTGTGGAAGTTTATCGATTTGGACAGTGCTTGGGTGAGAGATTTACGCCCATATCAACTCTTTTTTTCTCTCGACAGTTCTTGTGCGTTTAAAGATGCGCCACACTGGCGTTTTAGGTGCAGGGACCCCAACCAATGCTTACCTAACATTTTGAAGATGCTACTTTTAACCTGGCCCCAAATCTACACACGTGTATTTAACTTGTTGAAGTCTTTCGATTTGGACAGTGCTTGGTTGAGAGATTCTCGCCACTATTAACTTCCTTTTCTTTCGGAAGTTCTCGCGCGTTTAGAGATGCGCCACACTGTCGTTTTAGGTGCGGGAATCCCAACGAATGCTTACTTAACTTTTTAAAGATGCTACTTTTAGCCCTGCTTCAAGTTTACACACGTTTTTCACTTATGGAAAACTATCGATTTGCGCAGTGTTTGGGTTGGAGATTCCTGCCCATATCAACTTTCTTTTCTCTCGTAAGCTCTCGCGCGTTTAGAGATGTGCCACAATCGCGTTTTAGGTGCAGGTATCCCAAGTAATGCTTACTTAACCTTTTAAAGATGCTACTTTTAGCCCTGCCCTAAATCTATACACGTGCATTTCACTTGTGGAAGTCTATCGATTTGGACAGCGTTTAAAGTCGCCGAGACCGGGCTGCACACAGCGTGATTTTGACCAACTCTGGGTCGATTTCCAGGAACTTGGGCGATTTTTCGGTGTCCCAGGGACTCTAAACTAATTTGGGAAAGACTTTGATTTTTAGTGAAATGGATAAAGGAAAAATTTTAGAACGCCTGGTTGTGAGAAGTCTGGCCAAAATATAGCCAGTTTGTGACTAGAAAGTCGCCGAGACCGGGCTACGCGAAGCGTGATCTTGACCTACTTTGATTCGATTTCCAGGAACTCGGGCATTATTTCCGAGTCCCAGGGACTCTAAACTAATTCGAGAAAACACGCGTGTAAAAAAAGTTCTAAATGGGCAAGAATCTTTAACTTAGGCATTGTCCAATGCGACAGACTTCCACAAGTGAAATGCACGTGTGTAGATTTGAGAAAGGGCCAAGTCTAGCATCTTTGAGAAGTCCAAAAATTATAGTTGAAGATCCCGATACCAAAACCGCGAGTATGGCGCATCTCTAAACGCGCGGGGACTTTACTAGCGAGAAGAAAGTTGATATACGCGAGAAACTCTTAACCAAGCACTGTCCAAATCAATAGACTTCCACAAGTGAAATACAAGTGTGTATATTTAGGGGAGGGGTAAAAGTAGCACCTTTAAAAAGTTAGGTGAGTATTGGTTAGGATACCCACACCTAAAACGCGATTGTGGCGCATCTCTAAACACGCGAGAACTTACGGCAGAAAAGAAAGTTAATATGGCCGAGAATATCCAACCTAAGCACTGTCCAAATCGACAGACTTCCACAAGTGAAATACACTCGTGTAGATTTAGGGGAGGGCCAAAACTAGCATTTTTTTTAAACGCAAGTCTTCCACATCGCTATACGCGCGATAACACGCGAGTGAAAAAGAGATATAGATGAGCGAGAATCTTTAACCCCAGCATTATCCAAAGCGACAGACTTCCACAAGTGAAATGCACGTGTGTAGCTTTGGAGGAGGGCTAAAAGTAGCATCTTTAAAAAGTTCAGTAAGCATTGGTTAAGATCCCCGCACCTAAAACGCGAGTGTGGCGCATCTCTAAACGCGTGAGAACTTAAGAGAGAAAAGAAAGTTGATATGGGCGAGAAACTCTCACCCAAGCACTGTCCAAATCCATAGACTCCCACAAGTGAAATACTCGTGTTTAGATTTGAGGAAGGGATAAAAGTAGCGTCTTTAAAAAGTTAGGTAAGCGTTGGTTGGGATTCCAGCACCTAAAAACGCGAGTGTGGCGCACCTCTAAACGCGCAAGAACACGCGGAAGCAAAGAAAATAGCCATGGGAAGGAATATCTAACCCAAGCACTGTCCAAATCGATGGACTTCCACAAGTGAAATACACGTGTGTAGATTTGGGGGAGGACCAAAACTAGAATTTTTAAAAGGCCTTGTAAGCATAGTTTGGGATCCCAACACAAAAAACGCGAGTGTGCCGCATCGCTAAACACGCAAAAGCACGCGCGTGAAAAAAAGATATAAATGGGCGAGAATCTTTAACCCAAGCATTGTCCAAAACGACAGACTTCCACGAGTAAAATACACGTATGTAGATTTGGAGGAGGGCTAAAAGTAGCATCTTTAAAAAGTTAGGAAAGCATTGGCTGGGATTCCCGCACCTCAAACGCGAGTGTGGGGCATCTCTAAACGCGCAAAAACTTACGAATTAAAAGAAAGTTGATAGTGGCGAGAATCGTTCACCCAAGCACTGTCCAAATCAATAGATTTCCACAGGGGAAATAGAGTTGTGTAGATTTGGGGGAGGGCTAAAAGTAGCACCTTTAAAAAGTTGGATAAGCATTGATTGGGATCCCAACACCTAAAACGCGAGTGTGTCGAGTCTCTAAACGCGCGCAAACTTACGGGAAAAATGAAAGTTAATCTGGGCGAGAATATTCAAACCTAAGAACTGTCCAACTCGATAGACTTTTTACAAGTAAAATAGACGTGTGTAGATTTGGGGGAGCATTGGTTGGGATCCCTGTATCTAAAACGCGAGTGTGCCGCACCTCTAAACCCGCGAGAACACGCGAAAGAAAAGAAAATTGACATGGGAAGGTATATTTAACCCAAGCACTGTCCAAATCGATAGACTTCCACAAGTGAAATACACGTGTGTAGATTTGGATATGGGCTAAAAGTAGCACCTTTAAAAAGTTACGTAAGTATTGGTTGGGATCCCTGCACCTAAAACGCGAGTATGGCGCATCTCTAAACGCAAGAAAAGTTACGAGAGAAAAGAAAGTCGATAGATGCGAGAATCTCTCACCCAAGCACTCTCCAAATCGATAGACTTCCACGAGTAAAATAAACGTGTGTAGATTTAGGGGAGGGCTAAAAGTAGCATCTTTAAAAGGTTAGGTAAGCATTGGTTCGGATCTCAGAAACTAAAACGCGAATGTGGCGAGTCTCTAAACGCGCGAGAACGGACGGGAGAAATGAAAGTTAATATGGGAGAGAATATTCAACCTAAGAACTGTCCAAATCGATAGACTTTTTACAAGTGAAATAGATGTGTGTAGATTTGGAGGAGGGCTAAAAGTAGCACCTTTAAAAAGTTAAGTAAGCATTGGTTGGGATCCCCGAACCTAAAACCCAAGTGTGGCGCATCTCTAAACGCTCGAGAACTTACGAGAGAAAAGAAAGCTGATATGTGCGAGAATCTCCAAACCAAACACTGTGCTAATCGGTAGTTTTCCACAAGTAAAATGCACGGGTGTAGATTTGGAGGAGGGCTAAAAGTAGCATCTTTAAAAAGTTAGAGAAGCATTGGTTGGGAACCCCGCACCTAAAGCGCGAGTGTGACGCATCTCTAAACGCGCGAGAACGTACGAGAGAAAAGAAAGTTGATAGTGGCGAGGATCTCTCAGCCAAGCACTGTCCAAATCGACAGACTTCCTTAGGTAAAATACACGTCTGTAGACTTGCGGGAGGGCTAAAAGTGGCATTTTTAAAAAATTAGGTAAGCATTGGTTTGGATCCCCGCGCCTAAAACGCGAGTGTGGCGCATCTCTAAACGCGCGAGAACTGACGGGAGAAATGAAAGTTAATATGGACGAGAATATTTAACTTAAGAACTGTCCAAATCGATAGACTTTTTACAATAAAATAGACGTGTGTAGATTTTGGGGAGGGGCTAAAAGTAGCACCTTTAAAAAATTAGGTAAGCATTGGTTGGAATCCCCGCACCTAAAATGCGAGTGTGGCGCATCTCTAAACGCGCGAGAACTTGCGAGAGAAAAGAAAGTTGATAGTGGCGAGAATCTCTCACCCAAGCACTCTCCAAATCGATAGACTTCCACAAATGAAATACACGTGTGTAGATTTGGAGGAGGGCTAAAAGTAGCATCTTTAAAATGTTAAGTAAGCATTGGTTTTGATCCCCGCACTTAAAACGCTAGTGTGGCGCATCTCTAAACGCGCGAGAGCTTACGAGAGAAAAGAAAGTGTATATGGGCGGGAATCTCCAACCCAAACACTGTGCAAATCGATAGTTCTCCACAAGTGAAATACACTTGTGGAGATTTGGGGCAGGGCTAAAAGCAGGTAAGCATTGATTGGGATCCCTGCACCTAAAACGCGAGTGTGGCGCATCTCTAAACACGCGAGAACTTACGAGAGAAAAGAAAGTTGATATGGGCGAGATCTCTCACCCCGCGAGGGGACGCAAATGACTTCTACCGTATTTATCTCTTCCTGGTGTTTTTTTTGTTTTGTTTTAAATTCTATGAGAACAGGGCTGTGTTCCTCTAAGGCTTATTTCGTTTAGAAATTCTTCAACCCAGTTCAAATTTATGTTGCTGGCAAATGGGTGGGCCCTTTATATGTAGACCGTGATGTAGCAAATAACTAATGTTTTGTTTTTGTTTTTATATTCGGATAATCAAGGCAATGTATGCGAAGGACTTCAACGTCGAGGAACAAAGTTCCTTCAATGAATACGACCTGCTGCTTGGACTATGCGCTGTGATGGACTTAAATGGTAAGAGTTTTAAAGCAGTTTTTGTTTTTATAATTGTTAAATAAGTTGTCAAATGAAAACGCACGCATGACTTAAGCAAATGGAGAATGTGACTGTTGCCATAACAGAGGAAAACCTACTCCTATATTTATGTTTTGAAACCTAGTATGTCTCAGTTATTTTGGCCACATACAAACTTGCCTTTAAATTGAATGGAAACCTGAGAATAGTAGTTTACTAAAATTAAGAAAAAAAAAAAAAAAAAAAAAAAAACACCAAAGGGAAAATAATAAACCATAAAGGAACAAGGATGGTAAAGGATGGATTAACACAATTTACAAACGACGAACTTGACAAAGTTAGTGTTAGTGTTTCAAGATTCGCAAGATTCCGCCGCAAGTGTCAAATATGAAAATGCCTGCCATCGTGAATCCGCCATCTTGGATTTCAACAATTTCAGCTCAGCAAGATCACTGACTTAAGCGTAAAATTGTTAAAAATCAGTAAAAGCAAAAGTTAAATGAAACATTTCGCTGATATGGACAATCAAGTCACGTGACGAAACAATTGACAACTAAATCTGATAAATTTTCGAGTCTCGAAGTTTGAATACACTTGCTTGAATTTATTTAAGTAAGAAAAGTAGGGGAAAAAAGGAAAGCCTAAAATAAGTGCGGATGCTTTTAAGATTCCCCACCAGGCCCAGGCTTAACGGGATCAATCGTGCTTTGAAAAATTGGTTCCCAAGGAATGCAATGTTGCGTGTAAAAATTAAAATGTCAGTTTCACCGTGCTGGAGATACTGGAATCACATAGCGGAAAGGTCGGTGACGTTACTTACAGTGACGTCAATTGCTTGGAGAGTTGATTGAGAGAGTAGTGTTTGTAACCAATTTTATCTTCATTTTTCACGCAAGGCTTTCAAGGATCTAGCTATATGCTGTGTTTGCACACTCGAAGACAAATTGAGAAACGAGAGTGGCACTGTATTTTTCTGAAAACGTGCGATCTCTAAGGGCCAATTTACACGGTACGACTTTGTCGCATGCGACAAGCTTACGACAGGCCTACGACATGACTTAGGACCATTTACACGCGCACGACATTTTCACTTACAAAATTAAATATGCAAAAGTTTGCACCGGGATTTTCGGAGCGAAAGTTCTAACAAACGGTAAACAAATATTTTAGCTGCCCTGCACTTTGAAAAAACTTTCTAACGAGCTGTTTTTCGCTTCAATCCGTTCAGTACTTTTCGAGAAACGACTTCATGTGAGTCAACAGCAACTTCGTCCGCCATTTTGAAGCAAGAAAACTTCACCTTTGTCCCCTACTCAGTATAAATTTGTCACAAAATACGTCATTTTCTATCGATTTCGGCTACGATTGTCGCAGCGTTTTAAAACATGTTTTAAAATCCTACGACATTCTTTTTTGACGTACTCAACAGTCGTAAGCGAGATGTAGGTTTGATTTGCACGAAACAATTCATGTCGTAGGCCTGTCGTAAGCTTGTCGCACCGTGTAAATCGGCCCTGACGAACCAGTCACTACCTTTTTTAAAATTCCTAGGAGACATTTCACAGGATCGGAGTTATGTTTTAGAAAGTGACAGAGTTAGCTTTAATTCTTTAATCATGGTTAAATCTGAAATCCTAGATCTTATTATTTTAGGATGACTTCAGAAAATCACCTAAATCAATGAAACATCATTTGAAAAGAACAATGGGATGCTAAAATGTACTGACACTACAAAGTTACCCAATAAAATGTAAAACAATATCATTAGGACGAAATATTGAGTAAGCTAGGCAACATTGTTAGCAGGCCCGTCGATGCACATAAAATAAGCTAGGAATGGATCAAAAGCCACTGAAAATATTACTTTCCGATTTGAAGTATTTGAGGTGTTTCAATGCATTTTTAGGGGGTTATATAAGTTATCCCAAAAATCAGATCTGTATAAAAATAATGGCACCAACAGCCACTAACATTATTAGTTTCCGATTTTAGGTGCTTCAATATATTTGTTTGAGATCAACGTTACTATGTTCTTTAAATCTGAACTGTATAAAAATAACAATATCAATGGCCGCTGAACTTATTAATTCCGAATTAAGGAGCTTTAATGCATTTTTTGGTGCACCGTACGTTTGTGGTCATGTTATAATTATGCAGATCTGTATGATAATAATGACAGCCCTTGGTATCATTTGTTTTAAAGCAATTAATCACGTTGCTATGATGAAGATAAACGAAATTTCGAAATCGGTCAAAATGGTTTGAGTGGCATCTCGATGAAATCGAAAAAACATTTGTATAGAGAGATAGAACAGCTAAGTTAAAGGGGTAGTTTCACAGTTGGGCGCATGTGCAAGCTATGATGCTGCCCACCTAATTCCAGTGTTTATAAACCAATCAGATAGAAGTAGATAACTCGTGCGTCCGGTCCAGAATAGAACGGTTGGGACAAATAAAAAATTCGATGTTCAATACTGAATTCGACATTTTCTGTGTAAATTTTGATACCTTCTGTGAATTTTGGGCATCAGTAATTCTGCCAACTTTCGTGTAACCGTATGGCTACAAAAATGCCATCATTGTGCTTTGACAAAATTATAGTCCGTGATTTCTGAAGTACATGTGGTTGATAGGAGAACGAAAATTTACTTCATGCATGAAGCCGGAAAATACGAAAAGAATTCTAATTAGGGCTTAAGCAACGACGCAATTTCTCAATTGTCTAGATCTGCTCAGTGCGCCTTTCAGTCCCTAAAATTGCTTAAGCTAAATATGTAATGTAAGCGTTCAATTCCAAATTAAAATACGATTGTCAGCGTTCAATTTCAAATTAAAACACAAAAAATTAGCCGCCGTCGTTCATGTTCTCTAATGTACGCAGAACTATGTCATTTCACGTTTTGTTTTACATTGCAGAGGACGGTTAAGAAATGAACACAGATTTATAACGCACGTGCACAGCCATTGTACTCATTAAACCTTTTGTTTAGTTGCGTTCTCGTTGCCGTTGCCGTCATGATTTGCTTAAGCTCTTTAATGTTAAAAATCGCCCGGACTAATGTATTCACGCCATGAACGCTTTTTTGATTTTTATATATCCCGTGATCTTGCGAAAGACTTTCGACCACGGCTCTTAAATTGCAGAAGAAAAAGAAATTGCACAAGAAAAAGATAACAAAAATTGATCCTCTCGCTTGTGCTTATGCCTGCGTCGAAGTCGCTTTTACGTTGAAATAAGAAATATTGTGTTTGCGCTTGTGTTTGCGCCTGTGCTTGCGCTTGTGCTTGTGTCGCTAGTGAAAACCAGGCTTTAGCGATTTCGATGTTTTTAATGCTGTTTTCTTTTCTTGCAGGAGCGAAGGATCTTTGTCAGTTATTACCACTGAAGATGTCACAAGCTCTCGTCGATCGAACTTTCGATGCTGAAACGTTACAAATATATTTAATAAAGAACGAGCAAGCTTGTTGGAAACTGATGGAATGGAAAAAATTGCATAGAGAAATTCATTAATTTCTATTAAAAATTGACCCAAATGTTCAAAGGGTCAAAGTATTTTGGCGGAAAAAAGGATTGCGCTTTTTATCAGGAGCCCGAGAAATGAATAATAATAATAAAAAAAAACAACTAAGTCTGGCAACGCTACATAGTCAAAAAATAATAAAAGAGATGGCCTATATTTCGACTAGTTTCCAGGCCCCTTTTAAAAAGCGCATTTCTTTTTCATTCTTCAGTTCAATAAAGGAAGACTTATTTATTGATTTCAAGTGCTTTTATTTCATTTTCTCAGCTTATTAAACTGATATACAAGTTTAATATGAATTACGAGTTATATCTTATCTCTATGGATAACACGAGCATAATTACTACAAAAGATAGACAAACTAAATACGCCACTAAGGAAAAATTGTTTACAACTAAGTATGAAAATAAAACTTAATTTCACCCAAATAATTGTGAACGCAAAATTATTATCATGACAAAACACAAAGTCAAAACTTTGACTACGAATTCGAGAAAACAAGTAGTGCTGTTTTGCAAACAAGACTACCTATTTTGTAGATACAAAAGGCTAATAAAAATTTGAAAATAAGTGTAATACTGAATATTGTTGAAAATAACGAGTTAAACGCTTACAAATAATTTTCTGATCAAGTATGGAATAGATTAAATCCCATGAAAGGCAATGAAATATTCAAAATCGTGTTAAATTGTGAGGCAAAAATTTAAAATTCGTGTCAAAATAAAATTTTAATATTTGACTTTGTTGCGTTTTCTAAAATCAGTCTAGCCAAGATTATTTGAAAAAAAGATAACCTATCGATTTTATAAGACAGTAAATGCGCACCCGTGTTATTGAAGGAAACCAAACAGTAATTTAATGCAAGATAAAATTAAAGATTTTAGTCAATACACGATTTCGCTTTCTGTCAGTCAATCTTTAGTTCACAACATGCCAATATCTTTAAACTCCGTTGAGAATATTTCGTGAATTATCGAAGGTGTAATTTATTGTCATTTGAATAAGGCTGTAAGCAAGAAGTAACGTATAATTTAATGACAGCGAAATTTCAAACAATTCTAATTCACTGCTGTGAAATTTTAACAGCGAAATTCATTTAAAAAATTGATTAACAAGACGTGAAATCGATGTTGGCTCCCGGTTTCTCAAATAACTTGGGTGCGTGTTTCTTAAAGCCCTGCTGTTCCAAGCTAGAAATATCAATTCTCATTTCTTATTCCAGTACATTTCGTACTAATGATGACGAGAATTTGAGGTAAGGTCAAGACAATTATTCCATCAGTTGGAGATTTACTCGCCAATTGACGTCCGCTCGATTATTTAGTCATCGTTATATTTTGATTACTCCAGAAAATAATAGGCTGCCTTTTTTGTATCTACGTCATTATTGATTACTGTTCTTTACCTAACAAAGCAGAGATTAATAGCATGATCCAGTGTCCAAACAAGATTGATCCAGTGTCCACTTCATTCCCACAGCCTTAGTAATCTGTGTAATGTTGTTGTAATATTTAACACAAACTAGAGGAAAAAAAGATCTGGAATCTTATTAAGTAAAATGCGGAGAAGAGACTTTACACACATGAGGATTTACAAGCAGAAAATTATTTTTCACAACGGACAAATGGTTCTATTCGCGTCTAGGGAGAATTCAACGGTCAACAATCGTTTGTTTGTTTTTTGGCGGGAAAATGACGCCACGATGTTTTGCATTATAATGTAAACACCATCATGGCGGCTATCCTATTCAAGGTCATCCAAGGTAAGTTAAGCTACGAAGAATCTTTTGTCATGGTTCGAAACGAAAACAAAGAAACATTTATTTACGTCTCGCCTCTTGATTGGCAGGCAAGTGAACCCTAACACTGGAGAAAATCCGTTTGAAACTACTCCTTTCGTGTTAAGTTTCTTGTCCAGTCAAAAATCAAGCCATGATTAATTTGCATTTGAGTATAAAAATTAGCATGACGGCTATTGTGAATACGTCGCAGAGAAGGTCATTCAAGGTCAGCCAGCTCACAAGCGCGAGGGATGGGGGGGGGGGGGTGGGGGATGAGGGCAGAGATCCAAGGTAATATATAGATTTAGGCCAGCCTAAAAGCGTAGCTCCTGGGCCGGGTTGTTCATAACCCGATTAAGCTAACCCAGGATAAGGTAGAATTTTGATTTGAGTTTTGTGACTTTGCGGTGAGGTTTTCTTTATATTGTTTGGCCTTCTGTTTTGAGTTTCAATTATCACGATATACAATGAAAACAGAAGCAGCGAAAAACATTTGTATAGAAGAAAAAGTTATTAAAAAGTTATTATTCGGTTAACTTTTAATCCTGGGTTAACGTTAACTGGCTCCCGAACAACCTGGCCTGCCCTGCTTTCAACAAGTTAACCTGACATGAGCCCACGATTCAATCGAAAAACCAGCACTTGGTCAGCGGTAAACTTAAAAAACACGTGACCTCGATGAGCTATAAACTTGAGTCCGCGATATGGTCACGTGATACAGGTCAGCGGATACCTTGATTTGACAGGTGTCATAGCACGGATGTCAAATATCAAAGAAGTACCGAAGTACACAGTAAACCAAGGCTGCATGTCTGGCCGCCATCTTGGACAACTCCGCCGCCGCCGCCGCCGTCGTCGTCGTCGTGCGTACGCGCCCACGAGCAATACCGCTAGCCATGATAACCATGAGAAAATCAACCCATGGGTTTCCTTTTCTTTCCTATATGAGTACGGGGCTCCGCTTGGCGGCCCTTCGGGGCGTCGGAGCTCCGCTAAAAAAACACGTACATGTATGAGAGGGATTTTGGTAAACTTAATCATAGAAAAAGAAAATGAAACAAAAATTAGCCTTTCTCCGATTTAAAGGTAAGTTTGTACAATCGATCCCCCCTCCCCCCAAAAAAGACTTGACAATTAATTTTAGCATATTGGCCTTCACGAGAAAAAATCAACATTTTTCGGCAGAGCACTCGTCTTAAAATCATTCAATCCTTCACGCTTCAAAGCAGTGCAATCTGTTGATAGTTAACCCTTCTGATAAAAATATTTCATGTCAATACAAAAAGCTAACAGGGTTCCAAATTAGTTTACCGTTGCCACGTCAGCATTCTTTTCATCACGGTCATCAGCTACTACACCATGGAACTGCAAGAATAGTGAACAAATTTAGACAATTACAAACTTCACTAGTAGGTATTTGGTTTTTCTTATCTTTCTGACTGCTTGACTACATTAAATTTTAGCGTTGGTTATATTTGGAAAATGTACAAAATTTGAAGACATTTCGGCCTGAAACTTTGACCAAAACTTAATTCATTATAAAAATTCATTATTATCTTGAAAACTGGTAAAAAAGCTACAGTCTACCAAAATAAAAAATTATAAAATATATAAAAAAGTAATAACATTTTTTTAGCTTTTTGACACTGTTAACCGAATTCAAAGCCTTTTGTAAGCAAAAGAAATTTTGAGACTGTTTCGATGCAGCCATTCTTTCGAGTCAAACGAATTTCAGTTAAAGGTACGTTTGTACAACGCCCCTTCCCTCTCTCCCCAAAGAGAATTAATTCTTGACATGTTCCCTTTAAATTTAGCAAATTGAACTTAGCAACGATTTTCTAAGACAAAGCTTGAACCATTAAATAATTTTTTCCGTCTTCTACGCTAGTATCAATGTTAATATTCAACAGCCCTGAAAAAATTTTAAATCTCTTTTGATCGTTGACATATTCACTTTAACTCAAAAAAATATTACCTTACTATCGGTACATCAGTGTCCTTCTCATCACAGTAGCTAAACAGAAATCACTGCACCATGGAACTGTGGGAATAATGACAATGATTAGGAAAACGAGCTCACAAGTAGTTCTTTGGTTTTACTTTTCTGCGTGAGTAATTAACCTTATTATATTTTAGCGTGACATATATTTGTAGACTGTACGAGTTTGGAGTTGTCCTGGATCAAAGAAGATTGCTAGATGAAACTTTGAAGAGCAATTAGTTTAAAAGCATCTTAAAAAAATGTTGTAATAAAACGTAGAATCGATCTGCCACAACAAATCATGATATGTGTAACTTTCTAATTGCAGCTTGAAAGAGGGAAGTCTTTTTTCTATCGTTGCATTATTAGAGTTACAAACAAGTTTTAGAATTTCTTTTAAAAGGGTTCAGTTCTACCAGTTGTAGTGGATTTTTCAGTTTATCATGTATTAAAAGATCAAACGGGAATTCAAAGCAGGTGTGTGTACCTTTAACCAATCACCCTCCACCTTCCTGTTTTGGGACACTGACTTGCTCTTCACTAACTCAACTTTGCGACCGTTCAGTGTTAAAATATCAAGGGCAAGTGTTTTATGATGTGTGATCTCAAGGTTCTCTGTTAAAATCTTGCAAATTTCAGACTAAACCATCTTCAAAACGTTATTTACGAAACTGTAGAATTACCCTTTCCTACCCTAACATTGTGAAATTATTATTAAGATGTTTATCAATTGAAAGCCTGTTTATTGGCTTGTTTCTCTAGATATATTTAGTTGCTCCCCAATTGCAAGTAAGTTCAACAGATAAAATAACTTTCAACACTTACCATCTAACTCCACTAAAAAGTCCGTACTGTGCAGGAGTCATGCCTGGTTGTTTGAGACACGAAATACTTTCGCCAAATTTCAGAATATTTGCAGGCTTCAGTCACCTTGCGAAAAAAAAAAAACAATCAGAAAATAAATATTAAATCTGTCCGAAAAAAAGCAGCGTTTTATTTTGATCCTCAAAAATAGGCTAAATACGGTTGTCAGATGACCTTAAGATGATTTTGATGCTGATCTAATAAAAAACTACAAGTTATGCTTACCTTTAAAGTTGTCATTGTTGAACGTCACACAAATGATTAACGACATCAGTGAGGTGACATCAACTTGATCCTTTGAAGTGGTTTACAAAACCTGTAAAATGAAATATGTTCTTACCAAACTTACAGCCTAAAAACATTTCAAAATCGTTTAGCGCAACAGAAGTTAGAGCAAACATTAAGAATGATTAAGAACGAAGAACAACTGATAAGCAGTAGCTTATATTCCATTTCACTGGCGAAAAACTAGTTAGCCGTATACACTAAGAAAAAAATAAAGCGCTTTACTCGTAAATGCACGACTAACTGATTCATACATCTCTCTGTAAGCTTCGAAGAAACAGAACTGCATCGCCACTGCTCTCGCGACATGCTTTATAAAATGTAAGCACACTAGGCAAAAATGAGGTTAGAAATATTTTATCGATGGTTTCTATAACTACACTAACCTCAGAAACATCCCATGAAGTCGAAATAACCTTTTGCTAAACAGCTTCGAGGATGAATAAGCCTTCAGCTCTAACACGTGCAATTTGCGTTTGCATCAAGTGGACTCTGTTGAGGTCAGATATACCGTTACTTCTTCCAATAATCGATATATGGCTGTAGAGCATATCTTCCCTTGTCTTAACGTAATTATGTACTGTTTTATCAGCTTGTTTCACCAAATTTTGAATGAACCGCTCCTTGCAATCATGAACGGAGCAGAAGCCAGCGAAGGAGACAGCAAACTGAACTTGCGATGAATAATTACCAACATTAGCACGTTCTCTTCGTATGATTTGCATCGCAGATTCGTAACCAAGACAACTTTACGCCAAAAAAAAAAAAAACATTCTCTTTCGCTTCATCGATAGACTCAACGGCTCTCAGCAGGCCGGCAGTTCAATCACAAGAATAGAAAAAAAAAGGATTAAGAAAAGGATATAGCAAATACTATTTTTATCAAATTTTGATTGTGACTTTGAAGGAGGTTGGAAGAATGAAAATATCTCCATGAGTAGAAGGTCCCGCAGCGAGTACGCAGCAATGGGTGTCGGGAAGAGAAGCGCTTGTAACTTAGACAAGAGAGAAATACGAGAAATTTTGAACTTTAGAGAAATGCAAAATGCATTAAATTTGGAGAACCAAACACGACAGCTGCACAATTGTCAATTATGTATCAAACGCTCCAGTGTATTCAAATGAAAAATAAGAATGATATTGTAATGAGAATCAACCTGGATGTTACTTTTAATTAGCGTTGCTATAACTATACTTATTGACTGAGTGGAACGGTTGGACGGGAAAATATTTGGCTCGAGGTCAGGACGTACGGACCGTGAGCGCAGCCAATTTCGGGCGTCCTGACCGAGAGCCAATTATTTTCCCCTCCAACCCTCCCACTCAGTCAAGAGAATTTTGTCATATGACCATTTTGTTTTCATTTTGTTTTTCTAGCCTTGCATACGGCTGGCGCGCATGAAATTTGAATTGACCAATAGGGGATTCAGCAGGCGAGAAAAGCTGTTCTGCATACAATGACGGAGCCTGAAGTCAATGTACGTTAACGGGAAAGGCACTGAAGGCGGGCAACTTTTCTCACTGGAGACGGCATTGAACATTCACGAAAAGGGATTTATAATTCCAACTAGTGAGACAATCTCAGATAGTGCAGAGCGCAATTGATAGCTCTGATACAGTAGTCCCATAAGTACTCACCCCTGCTCGGTTCACTTCCGGTTTGTGTTTACCTTGGTAGTCTGCTACGGCTTTTCCCCTTTGCAGTGTGTATGTTTCAAGGTTGTATTTTCATGCAAGGTCCAAACATTACGCACAAATTAATTACTACTGGTGCTTTAAGTTGATTTTCGTTCATTTTAAATTCAACAATACGCTGAAGCAGCAAACGTGACAATTTAGCTCTTCACGCCAACTTTGTAACTTGATACTTTTGTTTTCCTCGCAAAGCCATGTAATATGAAACCCCTGTTTTCTCCAAAACATACGGAAGATGTCCGTGTTTTTTGGAGATAAATGAAAGTTAAATATCTGATGTAGTGATGAAGAAACGGAACAGAGACGATGTTTTACTAAAAATGCAAATTTTTACCGATGAACAAGAACCAATTTAATTATCAGATAGTCACGAAATACCACTTTCTTTTTCTGTTGCCACCTTTGTTGTTAACAATAAAACAATTCAAAATTAACACACAACGATATTGATGGCTGAGAAGCTTTTCAACGAAAAGTATTGAAGATAAACAGCGCTACTTGGCCGATATGAATGAGTCTCCTCAAAGACTGATTAAATTAATTTGAACTTTCATTAGGTGCCACGGCGTCTGCAGCAATGTTTGAGCATTTTCCTGGTTTCTTTTGTTACAAATTTACAATTTGCGGAGTATTAAAGCCACTAACTTGAGAACTTTTTGGTCTCTCTTACAGACACAATTAAGGCAAGAAATAAACAAGTCGCTAAGGAGAAGCAATATATTTGAACCCTGACAAGCACACTATTGTAGATTGAAAACAGCAGATGATATTTGTTGAACCGACCTGTTTGTAATTCTAAAAGCTACGCAGCCACAGTAACGTTTCACTTTTGCAATAAAAAGGGACAATTGGCGCTACCTGAAAAATAACTGCCGTCCTTGGTCACATGACACGATATATAAAATACTGCGTGTAAAGATAGTGTATAACACTAACAATGCTAGAACGCATGCGTCTTACAGGTTGAGCTCTACCATAAGGAAAACCACTCAACATTTGTGCGTGATTCCGTATGCAATGTATCCTTCACCTAATATAGAAGCCACGAACCCTAACTAATCTACGCATGCGTTTAGGGCAAATTAGTTTTGTTCTAAGGAGAATGGTACCACAAGGAGAGCAAGGGGTTACCTGAAACAAATATATAGCTTTGCGATGTTCAAGGTTAAGCGACGGCGATGGAATGTGTTTTACGTAGAGTACACATGTACCTCCCACTACTTCCTTGCCTCTAGACTAATTAATTAATTGAAATTAATTAATTAAACAAACATTAAAGTTTACACCTTAGCGCCGTAGGGCCATAGCGCCGTAGTTCCTTAGCGGCAGGCAACCCCCATAACCATCCCAATAGTGCACTCTGCACTAAAAACCATATCAGTTTGTAGAAAGTGGAAAATATGAAACATTCTGTGTCTCCAAGGTTTTAACTTGGCACCAATAATGGGTCGCCGGCATTCAGAAACTCTTGTCGCTCGTCCAGTATCGCTAGCACTAGGTAGGAAAATAGCTGTGCTATTTTAATCAAAATATGTTGTCCTCGTCAAATCAAAACCAGAGTTCTCGATTTAGGTATTACAAGAGGTCATGCAGAGCAACTTGGCATTGTCTTTATTTTTGTTTGCTACGAATAAAAGAAACTATTATCGTGCCGTTTCCACAGGACAGCTCAGTTTTGACTTCGGATCCGCTCGCTATGCGGGCACAGCTACCGTGTGCAAGGAGTGGAACCAGGACGCGCCCATGACATTTCCAGCAGGGCCAAACCCTTTTTTTCAGCCCTATCACTTCGACGCGTACGGCTCTCATATGGAACCTGTCATCTCTTAAATATGTGTGCCGTTTGCGGCACACAAGAGAAATATGGCCGTTCTTCCCAAAAAATAATTGCAAATTGGCTGGCCATAAAATATTCGCCTGTTCCTGTAATTTGTTCCTTGGGTTCTTGGTTTCTGTGCTCACGCATTTCTTTGGTTCTTTGTTCCGAAATCGGGAGGCCGGTTGTGACGATTTATAAGCGGTCGGCACGGGTTATTTCACGAGCGCGGTTAAAATTATAACTGTCACATCATTATTTCTAAGTTCAGGCAAATATTCTTTTCGATTTGGATATTTTTCTTTAGATAATTCAACAGCCTAAACTATATTTTCGTAAATGTATGCTTAAACTTTATTTAGTTATTTTTATTTCTCCAAGCTGTAAAGCGCCTTAGAATATTACATATTTTGCCCTACTACTAGCATTAAGGAGAATTAATAATAAAAACTTGCACAGAGAGCGTCTAAAAGTATTATTATTGTTTACGTATTTATAGTTATCGCACTTCTAAAATTTATGTTTCTTCAATTTTATTTAAGAAATTTGAAAACGGCGTTTCCACTCAGGAACGTATCAAATGTTTTTCGTCCACACTACGTCGGAGAAATTGAAAAACGCAACAATCACCGGTCATTTTGGATTTGTGTTTGAGGAAAACTCGGTCAGGGAAATCACGTGATTATTGTTATGTCTTCGTTTTTAAAAAGCTCTTTTTTCAAAATGTTTTCCGTCCACAATAAAACGTAAGCGTTTTCAAATTCCTCCGGTTATTTATTGTTTTGTTACAAAATAAACTTCTTACTTACTGAAAATGGTGAAAATTTAATGAGCGCCCAGCCCCGAATAAGCGCCCACCTCCAATAAGCGCCCACCCTGAAAGTCCAAAAATGAAATAAGCGCCCTGGGCGCTTAATCGAATAAATACGGTAAGTTTGAAGAGCGTTTTCGAAAAGATCCGTTTTGGTGACGGATTAGTACGGACGAATCGCCGAACCGTAGAACTAAACCTACGTTTTCAATTTCTCCGGAGTAGTGCGGACGGGACCTTTGTTATTTTACAATGTCTCCAAGTTGTAAATACCTCTTATTATTATATGGCTTTGGCTTGTGGCCGATATAACGCGCGCTCTGATTGGTTAATTGTCACTGAATTGTAGGGCATTATTCTCCCGTAATGCCCACGGGGCGATTACGGATTATGCAAATTAGGAAGAGCCCGGTTCTGAAAATTCAAGCGCATTGAAGCGATGAAAGCCGATTAAAATCAGTACGAGAATATCAGTAGCTAAAAGTGTAGAGATATTTCGTTAATAAAATTTATATAGATGACTTACCAGTCGGTAACCTTGGCGGGCACTAGTGAAAAACAATCAAAGTTTGCCTAGTCTTAAGTAAAGCTAAAATCGTTAAGTAAAAAACACCATCGGCAGATCTGCCATGCATCCTGAGCAGAACACCACAAAGAAACTTATAAGTTATCATCTTAGTCACAGCAATTACCGAAGTATTGAAGTCCGTCAAAGTTCTCGTCAAATAGATTCCTTCGCTTTGACACAAGCAAGTGTAAATCAGCTTCCAGGATCATCAGATGTAAACAATCGAGCGGTTTCTGTCGGTAGCAGTGTTTCTGATAACTGCAGACGTTCACAAGGCTTGAAATGTTCATCCATAAATCCCAGAATGAAGAAGGCGAAGATATGTTGTCGAAAGCGAATGCGAAGATCGAGTTAAGCTTATTTTGAGCAGTGCATTCTGAAGCATTAGTATCTTCTTTCACCGAAAGACGGTTGGTTTGGACAATTTTGAAGCACTTGCTCTCTTTTCTATATGCGTTGACGTTTCGCCCCAAAAGTCGGAAAAACGTCCCCATCAACTTGTGGTACCACGATACTAAAATACGTTTTTGAGGCTGTGACTGACTTTTCCGTAAAGAAATGAGTGTTTTTAACGGAATACGTAATACAGTGGTGAAATTCACTGACTGTGTAGTTTTGCCCTAGGTTTGAGACGATGAATGAATCGGTAAACGCGCGCATCGCCGGATGTAAATTGACGACTTCCGCTCGAATGATTTTTTTCTTTATTGATGAGCCATATAATAAACAACTTAATAACCTCGACCGTTCGGTTGTTACGGGAAAATCTCAAACCTCGGCCTACCGTATTGACCTCGCTGTCGCTCGGTCAATACGGCAAGGCCTCAGTTTGAGATTTTCCCGTAACGACCTCACTCTCGGTTATTAAGTAGTTATTATTAACCGAGTTCGCTATCGTAAGTTACGGACCGTGTTTTTTCCCTTCCGGTTTTACAGCCCAAGCGCGAGGTGTGCGGGCAGAATCAGGGGAAAAAACGAGGATCCGTGACTATAGTGCGACCTTGAAAAGAATATGGCCCTCTAAGTCGATCAGCAGTAACTGTGAGATACAACAATACAATACATGGCAGAGTGGCGAATAGGCCCAACTTCTCGCCCTTTCGCTTCCGGTCTATGTTATTCCTCGAGAAGAGACCAGCGAACAGCGGCTGGCAATCGAGCCACATACGAGCCCAGTGGCCCTTCAGGCCGGAGTTTATCCCGGTTACAGTAGCATGAAGCGACTAGGAGTATTTCTACTCCCCCCTGGATGGGATGCTAGTCCATCGCAGGGTTACCCCCCCCCCCCCCCCCAGCATTAAGCTCGCCGGTATCCATTTATACATTTATACATACATAATCGAGCCTAAGTGGTGAAGCATTATTAGGTCATATAGCTCACGAAATAACTAACAGTAAATATCGTGTATCCTAAAGGGAATAGCACTCTAGCTATTCTATCTATCCAAACAGTGTCCATTCTTGTCTTGTTTTCAGTCAAACTTGCGACAACCTTTACTCGAGGAAGCCTTTGCAGCGTTGAAATTTCATCCTGAACTTCGTTTGCCCTGACCCCATCCGCACACGCGTTTGGTTCTTGAGTCATCTCGTAGCTTTCCCCCCTGGATTTGTTTCCCTGCAATGTTTTGTTACAAACGTAAACGCGTCAGAGATATTTCATTGACTTGACGGTAATGATCGCGCACCTGGCGCACTCTTTGCTAAGATTGAGATCAACTGAGAGGGTATAGCAAACTCTCAAGACAAAGTTTGTCCAAAATACTCCGCTGCGCGTCGTAATTTCAACTCTCTTCTCGGTATTTGGAAATGTGGTCAAATGCTGTCTTTCGTGTTTGATATATTACCACAAGCACAAACTTCAACAGTGAACTATACACTCTCACGACATTGATGGTTCCATGTCCAAAACAGCCAGACGTTGTTATATTATTACATAGCTTTGCTACGCATGTTTAGGCATTTTTTGCAGAAAAGAATATCCGATAGGAAATCGAGCAAGTTCAATTTTTAGTGGACAAAGACCTTGTACCAGAATAATACGGTCCTTTTTGCATTTTCTAAAAGTTAAAAATATAAATATTTGCCTGAAATAACACCAAAAACAGTTACCCATGGGAAGTCGGGGAAATAAATTTCAAAGTTCAGAGACATTGTGCAAACACAGGTAAAATTTCCTCATCAGTTCCATTTCACCAGTACTTTCAAGTGTTTTATACGAACTTCAATGATTTGCTTTCGACATTTGGTGTTTTTAGAAATGATTTCTTTTGAGAACATATTTAAAACAGTGGCATAGAAGTTTGCAATGCAATGTAAATAAATAATCTTGGTACAAAGTTTTTGCGCACTTGTTACTCGAACTTCTGGTGGATTTCCACATAAGTTCACTGATGATAATTCCCTGATTGATATCTCTCCCTACTGTTATAAATAGTTTCTTAGATGAGCGAGAATGAGAGGACGAACATGAGAGAAACGTGGGTATATCGGACTGCCTGCCTGCCTGCGTGCCTGCCTATCTGTCTGTCTGTCTGTCTGTCTGTTTATAACATTGGTTTCAAAATAAATTTTACCTTTTCTTTCTTTGAAGTAACTTTCCTAGAGGTTTGTCTTCCAGAGGCAGCTGCCTTGTAAACGATGACACTTTCCAAAAGCGCGAAAAAAGTAAACGCAAACGACACAATCAAGAACAGGTCAGCGGCTTTCACGTAGCTGACATGTGGCATGGCCTCGTTGATGTTTCCGACCAGGAACAGCTGAGTAAGGAGGGAGGTGATACCCACTGTGCCCCGGTCCCCGACGTTTCTGCAGTCCATCCAAAAGACCATCCATGACACCACCGTGCACAGGGTACAAGGGAAGTAAATCCGTATGACGTAATAGCCAACTCTTCTGTTTGCCGCGAACTTGACGGTCAGCACGTCAAAGCAACCTGACAAGAAACCATGGTAACCGTCAATCACGATCATTTAAGTCTTTAAGCGTTTAACTGGCTTTGAAAGGAGCTACGTCACGTTTTGCGCATCAAGTTAATTCGTCTATTTTAATCGGTGTTAATCTTCTCCATCCTTAGCCATCCTTGTTCCTTTATGATACATTATTATCTCTTTGGTATTTTTCCATCTAAGTAAACTACTATTTTCAGGTTTTCTTCCATTTAAGGTAATTTTGAGGAAACTCAATGTACCGTGACTGAGCTTCTTTTATGTCACCAAAGTTTTCCTGAGTCATTTTCCTTTTAACATTTAGACTATATACAATCCTTTACCTGGACGGGAGATAATCCAGTTAACAGCTAAATGTTCGGCGATTTCTCTGCTATCAGTTTAAACTTTTTCAGCCCATTATATTTTTCAGCTATCAGTAAATATCTTCATATTTGTGATCTTAAAAACGTGGCGTTACTCAGCTGACTGTTAAAATTGTGACCCAAAAGCCCCCGTCCACACTACGCTGGGGGAACTCGAAAGCAGAGGTTTCACTCTGAAAACGCATTAAACGTTTTCTGTCCACACTACGCCGGAGGAATTTAAAAACGCCGCAACAATCACCGGTCATTTTGGATTTGTGTTTGAGGAAAACTCGGGCAGGGGGAAATCAAATGATAATCGCGACTACATCAGTTTTCGAAAAGCTCCGTTTTCGTGACGGATTAGTGTGGACGGTAGACCCAGCAGTAGAATTACAGCTGCGTTTTCAAATTTCTCCGGCGTAGTGTGGACGGATCCTTAACTATCATTTAAATCACATCCACAACCTATTCTAAGAGGAAATAATCGACGGTCAAAGGTATCATTTGAGTTAACTATAGCTCTTAGAGAAAAGACCAAGATGATTTTAAATAGGCATTGTTGATTTATTTAGGTATTTTTAAGCCAAAATTCAAGGACTGTCTTTCATTTCAAAGTTGAACTACATAAAGCAATTTTCATACCCATAAAAAGTTCTTTGACAGTGTACTCTATGCTTTGATTGGTTACTACGAATTCAGACATCTCTTTGTTCAAAAGCTGAATGTTTGCTCCTCTGTAGTTCAGTTGCTTGGTATCCCTTCCATCTAATAAAAAACGAAAAAAAAAAAAATATTAAAGGAAAGATTTTTTGAATCTACGTAAAAAGCACACTTTATTAATAACTTTACACAATAACTACTGTTTCCTCCCCTGAAACCGTATTTCGACGGTTACAAAAAAACAGTAAAAACTAAATACAATGATGCAAGAGACCGTAGACGAAAATGCTGTCGGTGTACTGCTGTCCACGGTTGCAATTCTTGGCTTCCAGTTTGGACTTTATCATGTCGATGTCCCGTTAAGCTTTCCACGTTGTAATCAACCTTGCTTCATTGTTATGTTTATAAAAACGCTCCTCTTAAACACTCATCGGCCCCCTTTAATCTGGTAATCAGAAAGTGCTGGCGTAGTCATGTTTATTGTATACTTTGAAGCGTAGGTTTCTTACGGTGAGAAGAGAAGATATCACAATTTTAAGCAAGCGGATCGTGTGCGATTAAACGAGAAACTGTGGCTCCACAGTCATGTTTAGCGACCAACATCCACTTCTGGACTGAAAGGAAATACACTTCTATCTGCTTTTAGTATAAATCTACTAGAGTTCTATCACGAATGCAGTTCTATGATTGGCTACCCTACCCACTATCTATTCTGTGATAGATAGTGGGTTGCGTAGCAGTGTGCCCTTGTTAACAAAATGACGGCCGCTTCTTTGCGTTTTCGAGGTGTCTGTGAAGAGGATTTAGATAAAGTATTGAACAACTAGTAAATTTATACTAAAACAATTAGATTATTTGCTCTCGATTTCTATTCGTGATAGTTGACTCGGGCTGCGCCCTCGCCAACTACCGCGCGATAGAAATCTCGAGCTCATGATCTAATTGTTTAATAGTTTATGTAATACAAGTTTCATTCTTCGAACAGAGGGAAACAATACATACATACAAAAAATATACATATCCTAATTGACCACTCCCCCAATGGGGCTTTTCAGGGCCAATGAAACCAAATGATGAAACAAATAATGCAAATGAACATAACATGGTTAAAAATCCCAACTGGCAGGAGGCAGACCAGTTGGCTATTTACAAGCATGACCGAGGCGTTGAACTAGGGTCTACCGAGAAACAACTCCGGCTGAGTGGTCAGAGCGGGACTTGAACCCGCGACCTCCGGATTTCAGGTCCGGCCCCCTAACCACTCGGCCACATTGCCTCCTTACTTACTTACTTACTTACTTACATACTTACAGCTCAAGATGTCTAATCTGAAAACTTGTTTGTCCATTGGATAAGCGCGGAAATTCATCAAAGTTGTAGCTGTTATCGTAACCCTGGAAAGGTAAATGAAGCCGTTAATTAGATTTCAGTTGATGGGACTACCTTGTGGAGAATTAAAACACTGCAAAATATATAAGCCGTACACCGATCACAGTGATGGTGCTTTGTCGTTTGTCTAGTATAGAACACCAGGGTGGATGCATGGAGGCTGACTGTGCAAAAAGTCAAATACGGATCGACGATTTCAGGCTGGAAATACTTTTGTGAATATTCTGAGATTAATGCATATAACATTTATTGACTTTGATGGGGTTAAAGTAATTTTGGCGTTAGACTGCAGGCAATGGAGCCTAATACAACACGCACCACTACTTGTGGAAACGTAATAAGCCTGGCCTGTTTTTGTTGTTGAAGTTGTTGTTGTTGTTTTTTTTTGGGGGGGGGGGTAGGGCTAGTCTTGCCGTTTAAAGAAAGGAAGAATTTGATACGGTTTAGTTAAAAACATATCGTTGTCTTGTATTTGCAAATTTTCAACAACAAAAAATTGTGTACTTTTCAAAATCTTAGCCTAGGGTTTCTTCTTGAAATTCTTAATATATAAAAGAGTGTATAAAGCAACATTTTATATTACTAGGTTAAACACTATTTATATTCGAGAATATCAAGATGAAGACATTCGTCTTATATACCTCTGAGAGAAAACTATCAAGCCGTCTCCATACAGGACCACAGTGCGTGTTTCTTGTTGTACATGGGTTTTCACTGCGTTTTCAAAGTAAGTGTCTGGCAACCATATCTTATCGAGAGTTTCATGCTGTAGAATAAGGGCGTGGTCTCTACTGCCAAAGGTCAGCCTGGACTCGTTCCAAATCTGCCTCATGTATATATCAACGTTAAATTCCTGCAATACATGTTCAAATTGATCCTTTGCCAAAATAGAATACAAAGACTATGGACTAAACTCGCGATATTTCGATGTCATGTTAAAATCATTATTAGGTTAAAAGAAAACTAGATCGTCCGATCCACGAGATGTTGTTATAAGCCAAAAACAAACAAACAAACAAACATACAAACAAACAAACAAACAAACAAACAGACAAAAAAAAAATTGCACACCCAAACATGAAGTTACAATGAAACTATTACAATTTTCCCGGGCATATTTCAACACAATACAACTGTTTCTTTTTTTAACTTGAGAGCAATGTGAAGGTGAAGCCCAAAGACTAGTTTTTGTTAGCGTTTATTTTCATTTTCATCAGTTGAAATGTAATACTGAGGTTTCCCTTAATATAGAGCCTGGTTAAGAAACTCCATACCATGTTTTCAGCACAAATGTTTCCAATGGACAAAAACCCAAGCGACACTGTAATTCTAAGTGCTTTTCCTGAAAGAAAGATTTCAAAGGCTATTGTTATTTGGAAGGGAAAATAGGACAAAAAAAGCAAACAACAAGGAAGTAACTTAAGCAGGCAAGCAAGAGAGTTATAGGTAGTGAAATAATCACAAAAAGTAGGACAATAATGGAGAAGGCACGTACATAATTAAATGACAAAACGAAGTGAAGGTCCTTAATTAAGGTGGCTGAACACAGTTTTTGATACTTGTGTTTCATTCACCTTTTTCTCTAAAACCCTTGATCCTTTGGCCGCCAAAAATGGCAGCAAGCAAGTTAACAACACAAACTTCAGTTTTTTGATTGTTAAGCTGACGTATGTGCTGTTGCCATGGCAACACGAATAAATAAAAACAAGCCTTTAAAATCGGTTTTTCCGGAGAAGAAAATCAGAAAATCTAGTCATTAGATTTTCTTTATAATTTGCATGCAACAAGCTTTTGACGATGCTCACAAGTTAACACTATTTTAATAAAAATTAAACAGAGATCTTTAATTATTCCTTGTTGAAGGTTCACTGGAATATTTAGAATTTCCTTTGTTACAGTTCAAATTTTTTTCAGTACTCCAGTTACTTATTTCCTAAAGTATTTTCGTGCCAAATTTCGTGAAATTCTAATGAGTGGTTCTCGAGAAATAGGCGTATTTTCGAGAAAGCCATTCCACATTCAATCGCAGAATTACTGGGTTCTTTGCATCGTTACCTTTTCTAACATACCTTTGTAATAAAAGACTAACACCATCAATACACTGTGTTCAATTATGAAGAAAAATAGTAAAGATAGCGCGGGTATTGCGCAAATAAAATGATCGCTGTATTGACGCCATGTTTTTTTTTTTTTGCAATTCTTGTGCGCGCGTTGAATTGCATTAGCAAACTGTGTTCGGCCACCTTAAAGGGGCTAGGTCATAGAATTTTAGGCAATTTAAGCCCTTATCAACTGGACATGGAATTAACTGAAATATAATAATAGATATCACAATAACGGCTTAAAATGTTAGCCAAAAGAAACGCAGAAAGCCAAAAACTGGCGTGTATGGGAACAATTTGAGAAGACTTTAAAAACGGATATGCATTTGGGTAAACTTGAAAAACATCGGCCAGAAATCTTTTAAATTTATGCCAATTTGTATCAATTGCTCTGAAATCATTCTTCTTAGCTTGGATTTGTGGCCAAGATTCTGCCACTTTAAATTTTAGAGCGCATAGTTGACAAAAATAAGCAGAATTGCCTGAGATTCGGTGACCTAGAGTCCTTTAATGTTTTGCATCTTCACGACCCTGCGACCAAGTAAACGTGGTGAATGATAAATGCGAGACTTAACAAGCAGGCGAGGCTAGCGATTTTCCTTGCAAGCCCGAGACATTTGTGGCTTTTGAAATTGCCAGACCGAGACTTCAAAGTGTTTTAAATGCCAGTGCGAGGCGTTCAGACTCTAAGACGTTTGGAAGTCAATTGTAAAAACAAACAAAGAAACAAACGAATCGGGACTTCTAGACTTTCTTAATTAGTCTTGCAAAAAATCGAAACTCCGAGACAGCTTTGTGAAACAAACGGGACTGCGAGACCCGTGAAATTCGACGAAAATTTTGCGAGACTCATAGTTTTTGAAGGATTATTCACTACCCCTAATAAATGCTCATGCTTTAAGTCCAATTATATTTGGTATATACAATAATTCTTACCTGCATGCCCTGGTCTCAATCGTTTATCGTAGTTTTGAAAAAGTCCCTCTAAAATGTCCGAGGCATTTTCAGGTTCAGTAATCGGAGGTATAGTCTCGTTTCCGACAAGCCAGCTCGTCGCCTTGGAACTAAATGTCGAAAGGAATAAACGGTAATCAACTTGTTCTCGTCAAGGGAATACATCATGATTATACCACGAAGTATTGTTAATTTCAGCTAAATATCGTGAAGCAAACAGGTATCGACAATAGCCCTAATAAAAACCAAATACCAACGCTATTAGAAACGTATGGAAATAAATAGGATGCTTTGAGCTCGTGTCTGCGGATGAAGTTTCACTACAGTTTGTCCAAATTTGGTAAGCAATGGCAGATTTATGGTGAGCAGGACTATTTTAATGCTGAGTTAGCCTTTATTACGCTCAGACGTTCTTTTGGCTCAATCCCGCGATCATGGCCTTTTAACGCAGGTGTGAAGTATAGGATTATTGTAATTGTATTGGCAAGAATTAGCAGTGAAGGCAGTTTATGGAGGTATAAATTCATTTATCTTCATGGCCATACTGTTGACGGCCTTTTGATTATAGAACTCTAATATTCCTTAGAAAGACTCGTGAGGTTGTTCTTGAAATGTCGTGTAATTATGATCAGGCTTTTAAAGCATTGGGTGATTACGATACCAGTTGGTTTGAAAGGGTAAATTATAATTTTTTTTTTTAATTAGCAACTGCTTACACCTGCTCCGTAATGTTAGTCCTAAAATATATACTTTTTAAAACCTCCCTGTAATTTCATCCCAGTGATTAAGCTATTTAGAAGCTAACTCCTGGAGGCCTATCTGAGAGCTATTGTTGTTGCTGTTGCTGTTTTTGTTCTATGAATGAAAAGCTATTCCATGATGTAGTAATGTCTCTATCATGATCTTTGACAAGTGTTTTTCCTTTTGGCTTTCGCCCAATGCCCTTGTTACTTGTCAGCGATGCTTTCATGCCAAAGAAACCCTATTAAACGACATCCTATATTGCTCTTTTTAGCTAAATAACCTTTCAACTCCATAATATAACCAGTTGGTCTCTCTTCCGTAATATAACAAATAGACTACGAGCCCGAGCTCTCTGTGAGCACAAAGCTAAGTCGACGAGGCACTGCCGAGTTGACCATCCCTACCCGCGGTTTAGTAGACATTCTATTTAAGGATTGCGATCCAAAACCTATAATTTTACGTATTTGTGAGTCAAAATCAAGAAGAAATTCTCTCTTCCAAGAGAGACGTGCGCTTGGTCGTGTTCTATCAACGAACAGAGGACAATAGAGAACCAATGAGAGTCGATGGCGGTGATTTCCAATAAGCCATGCTGTGTAATTAGTAAAGATGATACAGAACTATGCAGAACTTAATAGTTTTGTTTATTAAGGACTTCCCCTGCCAAGTTCAAGTAGACAACCCCCATTCGAACAAATAGAAATTCTATTTAACGCATTTCGTATAAAAATTAGGTTATGTCTTCACTGCAACAGATTATGGAAGGTTGTGATCTTTTAAAAGATCTTCGATTTTGCCAAATCTCAACTAAGACAAAAGTATATCTTTGTAACTACGGTATTCAAGTTTTTAGATTGTTTCCGTATTATAAGTTGACCAGGAAACGATTCTGAATTTTATTTTCCATTAACGAAAATTTCATTAGGTTTCGAACTCCTCGCCAGCCCGCCAAAGAACAGAATGCCTAAAAGGTTTATTTCACTGGAAAAGACACTGCAAACGAAATCTGACAGGCTCTTTCTATTAATGAAATAAGAAATTAACAACTATATGCAAAATTACTCGTTAATACGTGCCTGCTGCACAGTCAGTATCTAATCAATTATTGACGAGGGTGTTTGTTATTTAAATATGTGTAGCTGGTAAAGTTTGCGACCTTGAAGGAGAACATAAGACATAACCATGGTTATCTTAGTCTTTAACTTCAATATGCAGTTTGGAATAAAAACTGAATCAGTTATTGTGATAAGGTTCAACTGAAAACAAAGAACATCCCAGCGGTCCTGAGTTGCCTTAGAGAGAACGTCCGACTTAAGATTACTCTTCTAAAATACCCTTCATAATTAGATTGAATTTATTCATGATGTTGCAGCTATAGGAAGTAACTTGCCCGTGTAGTTTTGCACGGCAATTCACCGTTAACAGCTCGAGCAAAAGATTACAGTTAATTCCTCCTGGGTCACTGTAGAGTTTTAGAGGGCTACTGAGATGGAAGTATCAAAACCTCAGTTGTCAGTCAAATTGTCCGCTAAATGGAGCCCGTTTCTCAGGTATTGGTAAATTCTGAAGATCTCAGATCTAAACTACATGTATCAGTTACAAACGCTGAAAGTTCAAATTCTCAGTGGGAGTTGACACTAATTTCAAAGTTGTCTTGCTATTTTACTAAAAATACGGCAACCATTTTCGACGAGTCAGTGCAAGTCACTCTAGAGATGTCAGGGGCCTAAAAAAGCTGGACACTGAAATTTATGAATACCGATCACTAACTTCGATAAATGTGCAGCTTTTTATCGAGTCATTTCTGCTTGGCAACGTATTCTTTGGGATCGCTTCAAAGTTTATGCCCAACCTTAAATGATTTTTACGTGTCTTCTTTTTCGAGAAATTTTCTTTGTTGATCGATGCAGCTTTAAATTCACATATCACATACCAAATTTATGAGTACGGTTATATTTACCTGTTAACGATGTTGTGACAGGAAGCTTTAGCTCGATGCAGAAATATCGTTGCACAAAACAAAATTACGAAGAAGGACATGACTGCTGCAACGTATCACTGACACAGTCTTGATTAAAAAGAGTTAAATGAACCTAGGCAGTTCCACATGGCCAACATGATGTTGATTAGAAATTTCTGACACTTAATTGGCACCAGATAAATATTTAACGATGTTTTGTCGCATGCAATTTAACATTTTAAAAATCTACATGTCTAGGTTATGTTCACTGCAATAAATACATTGGTATAAAAAATTAAATTGGTTTCTGGTCGAAAATATTTCAGTTTAGTATGATTATATGATTATTATGCTATATAAACCGCCCGCAGGTATTTTAGTCATGACCTACAGTTTTCAGATAAAACTGTGACTGACCTGGAGCTCAAAAAATAATTAGAATAAACAATTATTGGGTGAGGTTTTTTTTACCGAAACTGTAGTTACAAATGTGCTACGGTGCCGTCATCATTGCTTCTAGTTCGCTATTCCATTAGAAATACGACCTTATTTAGGGACCGTTCATTTTTTATAAGGTAGGGGGGGCTGGTGGGATTTGGGGGGGGGGCATGCGAAAAAAAATGGCTTTCGAGGGGGGGCCATCCCAAAAAAATAAGGGAAAAAGGGGGGGTCACGTGAAATATTTTAGTAAAACTTTAAAATGGCATAATGTTTGAATATCAAAAAAATTGCTATAGAATAAACATAGAAGGCAGGATACAAATTTATTACAAACTCTCCTTCTGCTTTAAAAAAACGTTTGGCAACAAAAAGCATTTGTAGCTACTGAAAAGAAGTATTTAACACTATTATTACACACTATTTTCGAATGCAACTTTCACTGGCACTCATCTTCATCTTCGCTGTCGTCGAGTTCTTCGTTGCCGCTTGTGCTGCTATGGGAGTCTCTTTCACCAATGCTGCAAGAAGCAGCAATGCTTTCCGTCAGAGTGTACTCTTCAGGGTACATGAAGGTGTAAACATAATCTCTGACTTCCTGCTCAAGGTTTGTGGTGATTCTGCTTCTTGCAGCATTGGTGAAATAATTCCCTTCCAAGAGCTGTGCGATGTATGGCCCATCTCTTCTAAATAACGACGTGGCAACATCCACAACTTTAATACACTCTTCCGGGACGGCCGTTCTAGGAGGGTACACAAGGCATTTTGGAAAATCATTTCCTAGCAGGTTTCCAACACAGATTCTATAAACTCGTTGGACGTTGTTTTCAGTCCGCTTCCTCTTTCTTTCATTTGACTTTCTGCGGTTTTCTTTTTTCCTTCTCCTTTTGTTGATGTGCTGTTTGAGTATGCCCTTGAATATGCTGTTATAATTGCTCTTCTTATTTTCTAGTGCTTCCATGTCCTGCGTGACCTTCGTCAACTTAGCTTCTATACATTTGATCTGTTTTACATTAAAACTGTGGGCAAATTCTTCACCCTGCTTCAAAGCAAGCCAATTGGACTGAAAGAGTGTGGAATCGTGTTCCGTTACATCTTTCAATATGACATTCAACTTTTCCACCATTGCTCTGTGCTCTTTGATGGAAAAGTTCAGTTTTCGTCCATCACTGGGCTTCAACTGGTACCCTGGCGTGGAAAACTCACTCGCCCTTTCTGAACAGCCATCCGCACTTAGAAAGATTGGTTCTTTTGCTTGTAAGATGTCAAACTGCCTGGATCGTTCAGCTGTAAACCTTTTCTTAAACGACTCGTCGCTTTCGCCATTATTGCGCATTTTGGAATGAGCCTCTTTCATGATGCTCATGTAGTAATGCACTCTTTTCCCGATTGGAAAAGCCCTTCGTGGGTATGTTATGGTTTAAATTTAGTTTTGGCTAAAATTTTCAAACCAATTGGATTTTCATTTCTCTTTGTTCTGAATTATGACAATGAACTTGAGACATTGAAAATTAAGAAATTTTAAACCATAGATAAATTTAAACCATAACAAGTATGCTAAAATTTATAAAAAGTAATCCACTATTTGCAAGATTTGAGAACACTCATAGCTTTTTGTTCTACCTGCACAGGGCAACATTTATACATGCCTGTCACTAGAGTAGAGGGAAAAGCCTTCCAAATAAAGACATCTGTAAATTAAATGTAACAATGTGTTTCACACAACACATCAACAGATTTCCAGTTTTCTCACAACACTTTGTACTTGGTTCAGTATCACAATGCAGGAGCAAGGAAAGACTCTGTTCCATTCCACTGTTCCACTGTTCCAGACCACTGCCTTCCGTAAGATTGAGAAATTTATGAATGAGCGCTATGAGGAGGGGGAGAACTACAGGGAGTTTCTTAAGTTGTCCTGTCAAGAAAAGGAAGGAGAAATTTGTTCTCTTTGTTGTGAATGGACTGGACCACCCATAGAAAGATACCCTAAACCAGTTCCTGACCATTCCTGCCTACCGGAATACCACTACCTCTCCTACCAGAAGACCCCAAAAGAAGGGCGTGATCCAGATGACTGGCAGCTAAGGGTCCAAGCGAAGAAAAAGCATGGAAGTGGGAGGCTGGTTTTATCTGACCCAGAGAGCGTTGCTCTGTTTACAGATAAGTTTATTGTCAAATCAAAGTTTGTGGCGGATTATCTTCAGCATCTTGAAGTGCTGGAATTAAAAAGGAAAAAGAGAGCAGGAGAAAAGGCAAAGTTAAGTAGGGACGCAAAAGATAAATCACAGGAGGATTATCCTTGGACTGAGTTGTGCGAAGATCTAACCAAGCTTAAAAAGCTCCGTGTTCCAGAACTAAACAAGTACTTGAACCACCACGGGCTGAAGCAGCATTTGAAACGCAGCAAGAGTAAGAAAGTAAAGGCAATTGTAAGACATTCATGCTTGCAGCAGAAGAGTCCTCTCAGAGCTGGCCAACCAACACTGAAAAATGCCAGGACATTGACACAAAATGACAACAGGGCAAGTGCTGACAGCAGTGAAACGGATGGAAGTGACAATGATGAGTATGACAGTGATGCCATTGACTCTGGGGGAGAAGATGACTCAAGTGACGTCATTCTTGCATTCATCAATTCAGATGAGGAAGATGCCAATGTGAGGCCAAATGCCACACGCTCAGGGCGAGCCATAACTAGGAGATCCGAAATTGACTTCTCTTTCTTTTGATTTGTTTTTTAAACAACAGCTCTCTGTAGTATAGGGATTCTAATTTTGTCTTCATAGTGAGCACAATAACGTGAAGTAGGGGGATAATAGAGAAGTATTAAAAAAGTTGAAATCTAAATATTGTTTGTTCAATTTTTTTTTTGGGGGGGTCATCCCAAAAAATTACCGCTATAAGGGGGGGGGGCATATGAAAAAATTGGTAAGCTGAGGGGGGGTCATGCGATTTTTAAATGGTGCTTCCCAAATCCCACCAGGCCCCCCTCCCTCATAAAAAATGAACGGTCCCTTAGTTTGATAAAAGTGTACGTTAATGTTAATCAATGTATGATCATCACACTCATAAAATAATACTGTAATAATTGACACACGTCCGTGGGATTGACTTTGTTATGCTGTTGTTGAACCAATATAAAGGCGCTCACGCACGCACGAATACTGCTGAGTTACCCAATTGAAAAACATCGATGTTTACGACTTCAGCACTAGAAACCACTCGAATGTTACACAACGCAAGCTTTCCACGAATTTTTTGTTTGGTGAAAATTCGTCAAGATGCTAGTTTTCAAACTCAAGTATCCCGAATACGAGCTCGGAACATCCATTTTATGTCGCAATTCGACTAAATCAACCTTAAATTGCATTTAAAATTTTCTAAGAAGAATTTTGAATAACTCTTAGCGTATAACTCTTCAGAAGCGAGTTCTTGCTCTCAGAAGAAACGTCGCCGAACTTCCAATCTCTCCTTGAAGTAACATCGTCTCTTCCCGACCACCATCAAAACCACTTCTTCTTGCTCGGCAGACATTGTCCCGCACGAGGCCACGGCAAATATTGTATCCGAGCGAAAGATTCCCAGCCCGGAAAGTCACCAAGTCGACGTATCATTGGATAAACTGGTTAATCATACCAATTATTAACTGGAAAAAGCGGAAATTTACAAACAGCAAAGCTTGCTTGCACAGCAATGGTCCCTTGCAAAGCATAAGCAAGAGATCAAAAGTCATTGGAAGCGTCAGGATCCGAGTAAGAACTGTCATAACTGGAAAGCGCAGACGCCTGCAGACTCATTTTTACCGATTACCGCGATTGAAAATTTATGAAAACCGCAAACCGCTTAGTCTTGTTAAACCGCAATACCGCAGGTTAAAATAAAGATTTGCGCAAAACCGCACCAAAAATAACGCAAAACCGCATCACCGCAAACCCTTACGCCCCCCTTTAAAGGTCTCTGGGTATTCCCAGGATTGTCAATCAAATCCTGATAACAAACTGACCTGTCTTCTCCAACTTCCTGTAAATTACATGCTAACATCAAAGTCGCTATGGTCGTTGATAAGAAGATGAGGTAAAATGTACAAAGAAACATCACAAAAGGACACGTCATATAGCAGATCAGCTACACTGCAATCTGTGAACCAACAAAACAAAGATAGTGTCAATTGCATTTTATAACCCTTCTATATCTATAGAAACCTTGCAATAACTGGAGGCTGACTAGAAAACTTTCGGGTTAGTTGAGTCTCCAGATTCAAATTGTACATTTTTATCTGTCCTTCTATTTATATATATTTTTGTAAAACTGTAAATCAGTGTACGAGTGAATAAAATTGTTGTTGTTGCTGCAACAGTATGCCTCAGTGAAATTAAAGATAATTTCTCTTGGGTCCATCTTAGCATAGGAGCGCAAATTGAAACTGGCGTGACTAAATGCCTTTTCACTGTTATATGTCAACGACATAAATACATAAAATTAACTCAAGTCCGTTTAACTAGCTAGAGGTATAACTTGACAATCTCGCGAGTGACAAACAAGTGGACCTCAAAATCCTACTCAGTGAAGTTAGGTAGGAAGTTAGATACGTTGGTGATTTAGCCGGAAGCAAAGCAAGAGAACCTGGTGGAAAAAAACAAAAACAACAACAACAACAACAACAACAACAACAACAAAAACAGAACAAAGATGAACCCAAATAAAATCACAGAACAGATGTTTCAACTAAGATGACATAAGTCAAACAGTTACAACTAATAAAGTTACTCTTGGCCAACAAGTCGTGAAAAATCAGAGAGTAGACGTTGGTAAGAATCGAAAAAAAATCCACAAGTGTGGCCACACATTCTAAAAAAAAAAAACAGAAATGTCTCAAATCGTCTGACATTATGACAAAATAAACTTCAGACAGAGTTCTCCTGTGTAACACTTTTATCTTTAAATTTGGAGGAGTAACCAGGATTGCAAACCTGAATCCTTTAAAAAATAAAATGTAAAAGCGCGAGATGAAAAATGTACGAAAAAGAAAGTGCGAAAAATGTAAAAAGGTAAAATATGGAATAGGCTTGAAGTCAATGTCTGCTTCGTTATTTTTTGCAGTGGGCCATGATTCTGACGTTTGTTGGACATGAAAGTTTCCTTTGTCAATTACACGTCTGGCATTGCCAAAATCACTATAATGGTTGTTAGACCACACTTGGGCTGAGATGCAGTAAAATCTGCGTGTACGAACCTAGTGAAGACCGAGGGTTCCCAATAGGTTTGGCGGGATGCGGGATTTGGCTTTTTTTCGCCGTGATATTTGGGTTTTGAGTTGTAAACAGGGGCGGGAAGCGGGAATTACAATTACGACCGGGAGCGGGATTTCGTGTTTTTGTCGGGCTGGGATGCGGGATTTGCAAGGGGAACAGAGCGGGGATACGGGATTTCAATTCTTATGTGACCTCATAAATTGTTATTGAGCAGCGCAAAAACCACAAGCTGGCAGAAACGAACCGTTTTGCGTGTCAGGTTTCAAGTAATGAATAGGAACCGCTCTGTACCCTGTCAGGTTCTGTCAAACGTATCGTCCATTTCCGACATTTTCGATGCTTGCGTCTGTAACCTTAACCTCCCGATCCTTTCTAGTTTTTCTAGTCTTTCGACCTATTCCAAAGTGCTTGAAAAGTGGGCGGGATCGGGATTTTCTGGCAAAAAAGGGCGGGATGGTGGGATTAACAGGAAAAAATGGGCGGGAAAGCGGGATCTGAGGGCCCCTCAAGACCTAGCTGGCAGAAATTTGCCATTTTAATAGCCACTGCCTGTAAATAGGGAGAATTCAAGAAAATTATTCTTAGAGCTAGTGTATCGTACACTAAAGCCATACTTTAAATCATACCTCAGAATAAGGCCTTGCATGGCTAATTATCGATGACACAGTCCTCCGGAAAACGGCCCGAACAGACGATTTTAGCAAAATGTCGGCCTTCAAAGAGAAACGGTAGTTTGAGCAGCCTGGGTGGATAAATGGAGAAAACGCTTCTTACTTCTTCCTTGGTTATCTCTTGTTATTAGTTCTCTCTTTTCACCAAAAGGGTCTTTTGGACATAACGAACGAAAATTCGAATTCTCGGTCCTGTCGTCAAATTCTACCCATTTACAGGTAGTGGCTATTAAAACTCTAAAATATATAAGAACGTTTACCTGTTTAGCCAAGCAAGATCATGCAGGTTCTTATATGTGGGTTACAGTCAAGTTATGAACGCTTGCATAATACATAACGGCAGAAATGATGGATAGAATAACCTGTAACGCAGCATTAATTAGCTGATCTGCGCTAGCCCTAAAATGTCAAGGGTGCGGATGGTTACTTCCAGAACATTTCCAAGTTTTTGAGAGCAATTAGCAAAAAGTAGTTCTGCTTCAATTACAGAAAATTTTAAGGAATGCTTGTGATTTTGACGTCACACATATGTTGGTGGTACGGAGGAAGATGAGTACAGGATGCGATAATCCGGACTAAAATGATTATGGTAAAAAGAAAAGTATGACCACGTTACTCTGTATGTGCTATACTACTACACCACTGTATGGTTTTGAACCTCTACCGCAATAAAGTGGTTTGAATAATGTGGGCGGTTGTTGGTTATTTATCTAGGAAGCGATGTATCATGCATTCTGCGCGGGAACAGTTCCCTCGAGATTGCCTCATTAGCGAAAAACGAGCGCTTTTGGAACGTTCTAATTTGTACGTCGAGTTGATGAAACATTCAGAATTTACTAACGAATTATCATTATACATGAGTATGCAACTATACCTGATAAAGATAAAGATAAAGATAAAGATAAAGAAAGATAAAGATAAAGATAAAGATAAAGATAAAGATAAAGATAAAGATACAGATACAGATACAGATAAAGATAAAGATAAATAACCTCGTTCCCAGGGTCTCTCATCTTAACGCCCCCTGTAGCGAGCGAGGAGAGACCCTGGTTGGGTCTGGTCACGTGCCACTTTGACAGTTGAGAACATCAGGGAGGGGTCCTCTGTAATCAGCAATTTGCCGCGTTGAGCTTTGTAGAATGTATCGCGCTGCGACTGTCATTACCCGCGACGTTTATCAATACTTGGCTTTCAGGCTGAAATTTCGAATAATATCTATTCCACTCCTCGCTCGCTCCAAGGGGCGGTAAGATGAGAGACCCTGGGAACGAGGTTGAAAGATAAAGATAAAGATAAAGATAAAGATAAAGATAAAGATAAAGATAAAGATAAAGATAAAGATAAAGATAAAGATAAAGATAAAGATAAAGATAAAGATAAAGATAAAGATAAAGATAAAGATAAAGATAAAGACTCGTCTATGTAGCGAGAGGCCGAAAAGTGTTCTCGCAAATCAAAATCTGAACTTCTGTTACAATGACAGTTTTTCACAATTTTTTGTTTCTATATTGAGTATTTCATAAAACTAGCCCGATATCGTTCAGTTGGTTAGCCAGGCCTGGACAAACTATAATTAGCAAAATCTATTTTTTGTTTTACCATAACCACGATTTTTCGTTGATTTTGCAGTGACATTTACTTTTAAAACGAAATCAATGACGAAAAGTAGCTGATTATGTTTATACTTATATTGATCAACACAACAGAAAAAATTGTAATTCTCCAATAGGTTTATAACTCACAGGTTGTCCATACTTCGTTTGAAAATGCGCTAGAAACGAATATTTCAAGGGCCAACGTTTATGGCTCATGATAATAATTTGGCCATTTGGAGGTAATAGGTAGTAGAATTCATTTCATTTACTTCAGTAAAATGATGGCTAACGAGTCGAGATCCTGACCAACACGTAACATTGCATGTCTATCAGTAATTGAAAGTAATTAAGAGAAATTGAGTAGGTGTCTACGAAGTTTCTCTGGCAAACCCATTCCAGCCAAGATAACGATTTTTCGGGCCAATTTCTTCATTTTATTATTTTTTTTACACGCCCAGTTGATGAGTGAAATATCAGTTTGATTAAGATCATTACTGTAACGTAGAATTTTTAAGCACTAACCGTTGTTGTGTTTACTAGAAAATGACGGATAGGAAAAATATTGGTGGTTCTGTTAACTTTGTTAAGTTCAGAATTAAAAACAACAAATATAACCAGACCAGTTGTAATACTCTGTTCTCTGTGCTAACTATGAACGCGAATTTCAGATCAATCTTTGTAGTCAGAGGTTTTGACTTCAGAACGTAATCAAGTACGGTGTTCTGTAATCAAGAAAAATCATCAATGCGGGAGTTGTTCCTTTGTTATACATCTTCGCCTATACATATGATTTACACAACCACTTTCACTGTTTATTTTAGACGCCTAATGTGACCATCGCGACATTTAGAGCAAGTCTTGCAACTTCAGATGACTGAAGGCGTTAATGACTTACAGTGGTCGTCAAAACCAATTCTTTTAATGAGGAAAATGGTCAAATGGGTTTCCTTTGCTCTCTAAGCTTCGGCCTTTTAGTATTTAAAACTGCGTATACTCTTTTTTATAGGAATATTGTTTTCCAGCTGAGGCTGAATATTTTTATTTTTCTGCCGATTTTAGGCTGAAAATATTCTTGTGAATATTCTTAGATTATACGGTATTACATTTCTGTTTTTGAGTGTATTTGGTGTCTGGATGATGTTGAAGTAATTTTGGAGCCAGCCTGCAGGCAATAAAATCTGATACGACGCACATGAAGTCTTGCAGAAATGTAATTAACATCGAACATACGGCTAGCGCTGCTTTTTTTGCATTTTGGCTTGTTTTGCCGTTTAGAGAAAGGAAAAATTTTATACAGCACAGTAAAAACATAATTGTATTGTATTTACAAATTTTCAACACACAAAATTATATTCTTTTCAAACTCTCAGCCTCGGGTTTGTTCTTAAACTATTCTTAAAATTTCGCAAATTTCAGCTTCGATATCCTTATAAATAATATTCTTATAAAAAAGAGTATCTTTCCTTTATAATATTACATAACAGTTACGAAGTAAGTACACTTTTAATTGTCATTTTGATTTACCTCAAGCCATTTATAGGCATACACCATACAGTAAGAGAAATAAAAATCAATTTCACTTGATCGGACAAAGATAAAATCACATATACTGTTGAAAGCCGAAAAATTAAGAAACTGCAGACGAACGGATCGCAAGGAATGACTTCGAAAATTTTTAAAATGAAGCTTTCCTTTTGAAAAGTGTCTCTTCGTATAGGTCGGGATATGTTTTGCATCAACCCTGGAAAAACGAAATCGCTCCAAATTGAAAATTAATCAACGAACTTCATTGTGGATGCATCTAAGTCCCACCACGATCCGAGACTTAATTATTTTTTATTTCAAAACTAGCGTTGGCGTAATCTCTTCTTATTTCCTGTCGAAAAATAAAGATAATAAAACCGTCGGCGTGCATTCCCACTCATTTCCTGTCGAAAAATGCCCAGTTATATCCTTCACGCCGACATAGTTTCATAGCCGATCGACATAGTTTCATAGCTCCCAATGTGTGGCTTCAGAGCTCAGTTGGTAGAGCATCGCACCGGTATCGCGGAGGTCACGGGTTCGAATCCCGTTGAAGCCCTGATTTTTTCAGGCTTCTTCTTTCCAATTGCTTAAATTGGAAAATTAACTGCGATGATCATTCTTCACTTTCATCGACAACCGCAGTTCATATATGAATTTTTTCATATAAACTTCACATCATTTCACTCCTGACGGGAAGATGTGAAATCAGTTAATTGACCTCGCTCCCAATGTGTGGCTTCATAGCTCAGTTGGTAGAGCATCGCGCCGGTATCGCGGAGGTCACGGGTTCGAATCCCGTTGAAGCCCTGATTTTTTCAGGTTTCTTCTTTCCAATTGCTTAAATTGGAAAATTAACTGCGATGATCATTCTTCACTTTCGACATAGTTTCATGTTGTTCCTTTGGTTCAGATGTTGTGATTAAGGCGGCGCCCTGGATAACATTGGGTTTCTGCAAGTTGCTTTTACAAAATATTACCTATCAACTACTATCTTTACTATCACAATTCTCCCCAGCTCAGAAGCATAAATGATAAAAAAGAATCGTTAGCGGCTTCAATACTTCAACAGTGTTTCATCTATGTACTACCTAGTCTAGGGTTGACATAAAAAAAGCAAACAAAGTTAATTGGGCAAAAACGAAATAGCCGAGGAAAAACTAACGAATTGAGTCGCAACGTTACCTATAATTTTAAAAAGTGCATTAATAAATTTGCAAATAAAGGTAAAGGAAGAGAGATTTGTGACCCGTAACGAGAAACTAAAACATGCTGAGTGTGATTCCACACTGATATCCGAATGATAAATATATAAGAATTATTATGCAAATTATTATTATACAAATTATTGTACAAATTATTATTGTATTGTATTTCGCTCTGCGTGTATTTGTATCGAGCGCTCCTACGATTGTGTGAAACCACCTCTATTTTTCTTTGTTTAAGAATTATTGTATAAAAAACAAACAAAATATATAGTTCAGAAGAAAATGCAAAATTTTCATAGCGGGAGTATTGTTGGGAACATTTGTCTTTTGTATTATAAACAGCCAATACCTGACGTGCTCCACGAGCTTGTGAGTGATTAGGTCACCCAATCAATCGACTTGATCTTCTTGTCTACGTCTATAATTAACCGGAAACTTATGTCTTACTGAGTGTTAATATTCAATTACAGTCAGAAGTTCTCGACGAGCAGCTACAGGAAAATAAGCCAAGAAATGCTCTTACTACCTCTTTATACAACTGTTGTTACACTAGCTTGGTTTACTACAATGTTCAGGGGAAGTGCTGTTAAAGGCGATGGCACTAACAGTGAGAGGTAAGATATTACTTGAGGTCTTGAAATTACTGATAAAAATGACTTTTAAATCAACCGATATGGAACAGACCAAAACTCGACCATAAGTGTGCTCGGACGAGCCACAAAAAATGACATATTAAAGCTAAAGCTGTGGGAAAACATACATACTTTAATTAGTAAAGTAGGTTTGAAATTGAGGCAGCCAAAGGGCTGATGTGGACCTACTATAATAGACAACGTATAAGTTAAACATACAAACATGAGGTAGAACTGAAAGCATAAAACACATACAGGAAAGTTACAAATGGATAATGCGTGAGCTAAGTTGTACATGCAAGAATAGGATTTATAAATACTGATAGAAAGTAAAATAAAGATGAAACCATATTTGTGGTATCCTTGATCTAAGAAATAACTTAAAATTAATAAAATTCCTAAAAAATTTGCTGGGATGTCGATCTAATTATAAAAGTGATGTGCAGTTTTGAACTCCGTCAGTTATGTTATAACTTCACTTATTATTTACCTTGCAGTCGACAAGTTAGTTTTACATGAGCGTTATTATCTATATTTATTTATTTATTTATTTTTGAATTATAAAATCTCAAGTCAGTGTATCTTGTTTTCTTCTTACGTGATATTTTCTTTAACAACGTTTTGAATATACTAACGTAAATTTGAACTTTATAGCAGATCGTAATAAATTATTCAGGATTAACTGATTATATTTACCGTTAGTTGACCAAACTGAGGAAGTAGATACAAATAATAGATTTGTAAACAAAGTGCCTATTTCTGCTCTGTTCAAATAACTAAAACACCAATGGTTAAACAAATTGTTGTCAACATATTGTCCATTGGTTTAATCAAATGTTATGTTCTACGGGTATATTCATATTTTCTAACTATATCTGCGCATGTGGTTGGAACACCGGTCGAGTGTTTTGGAAATGTCATAAATTTGCATTAAAAAAAATTAATAAAACTCAAGTTTTTTTTTTATTATTCTTAGTCTTCATTCTGATTTTTACAGCTTAGTTATTTAATAAGTTAGTTTATTATATGGCTTTGGCTTGTGGCCGATATAACGCGCGCTCTGATTGGCTAAGAGCGAGATCTGAGCGGTCATTATGCAGCCGTAATGCCCACGGGCCGATTACGGATTATGCAAATTAGGAAGAGCCCGGTTCTGAAAATTCAAGCGCACTGAAACGATGAAAGCCGATTAAAAACAGTAAGAGAAAGTAAATTTAATTCCGATTAGCTAAAAGTTTAAAGATTTTTTTCCTTAATAAAATTTATATGGAAGTCGTTTTTGACTTACCAGCCGGTAACCTTGGCGGGCACTAGTGAAAAACAATCAAAGTTTGTCGAAATCGCTTAGAAAAAAAAAATCGGCAGATCTGCCATGCATCCCGAGCAGAACACCACGCTCGGTCAATACGGCAAGGTCTCATTTTGAGATTTTCCCGTAACGACCTCACTCTCGGTTATTAAGTAGTTATTATTTTACTCCTTTTTCATATATTTCTACGTATTTTTCTTCTTTTTTATTGGTGAGATATTTTTAAACTCATTGTAAAGCGCTATCGGATAGTGATAGAAATAGCGCTACACAAATAAAGTATTATTATTATTATTATTATTATTATTATTATTATTATTATATTTGATCTGGCTTTCGATGGCGCTATTATGATTTTAATAGTGACGGGCGTTTTTAAAACATGAAATGACGAAATGACGAAATGGCACTTAGGGCAAGAGTCAATGAGAGATCTAGTCAGTGATATTTAGGCTAACCTATGCGCTATTTAGGCTTACCGGAGCTCTAGTGCGTAGTACAATTTCGTCATCTCGGCATTTCGTGTTTTAAAATACGCCCTAGTGTGACCACACAAAACTTGTTATAGACACGTTAAGCTCTGGCCAAACGGACTCACAAGTAGTCGCAAGTAACCACAAGTTGAACTTGCGTAGAGACTTGCGTTGGGTGGCCAAACGGACTCCCAAGTTTCCTCGCTAGTGCACGCAGGTCGCAAAGAAAAACATTTCAAGGCAGACATATTTTATATTTCATTGGCTAATAACAAGTTAATGGATGTCACTCAACTTGCGTTGACTTGGGTCGGGTGGCCACACGATGAAAAACTAGCGACTTGCGCACAAATTTGATCACAACCAAAGTGAGCCTAAGTTATCAACGCAAGGGCACGCCAGGCCAGGCCAAACGGAGTCGCAAGTAAACCTAAGTTTTCAACTTGCGTCTACTTGCGAGTCCATTTGGCCAGGACGTAAGTAACATAATGTTACAACCGAAATCTGAGGTTCTAACTATTTATGAAATGAATTATCGCATGCGTTTGATTTGGCTGTTATGAGTAAGTTAGAGGGAAGATTGAGAAGATATTTCAATTCAAGTTAACATCATATTAAACGAGTGTCTTTCAATATCATCGTTTACTTCTTTTAGCACTGCATAAATCTAAAGGTGATACACGAGTGTCGTCCCAATGCTCTAAAATATTTCTTTGGAAATAAATTATTTTTTCCGGTTTGTTACTTGATCAATGCATAGCTAAAGGCCAAAGCCAAAAGCTCTTGCATGCCATCCGGGGTACTTCTTTTACCACAGCAACACGCGCGTTTTTTGTCAATGAGTTGTAATTGTTTTAGTTTTAGATGAAACAAGACACTTATTAAATGAATATTTAATTTTTTTTTGGTTGGTGATAAGAAATTGTGCATAGAAACCCTTGTTTTTTCTTTGATTTGGGAAATATCAACTATCCTTCTAAATTATTTCTTGCAATTTATTTTAGGAGTAGGAAGTTTGGATTGATAAATACGCCTAGCAGTTTTTAACGTAAATCAGTGCTAAGTTGGAATGGGTTCAGCTGATGAGCGAGATACGCATGTTTTGACTTACTGAGATATGACACCTGCAAAATTTATAATTACTGGGATAGCATCACGAGAAATAGGCTGAGGGTTTCCCTGAAAGACGGGAAATCGCCGAAAATTTAACTCGGTGATGACAGAGATTACCCATTTCTAGTGGATTGACGTGATCCTGGTCATGATACGACCCTAACGATATTTTCCTGTTTATACAGATATTCATGTGATAACACGAGATGAGAACGCAAAGTCTTGTCTGAGTAAATGCTAAATCTTTGTATCATGTGTAGCAACGAATGATATGCGATTGAAAAGAAACGTGCAAGTTAGTCACATGTTATTCACTGCTCTCGTTCTCTAAAGACCGTGCGAACGTGCTAACTAAGAATTTCTCCTTTTCATTATCAATTCAGTACAACACGAAGTGAAAGGTACACCTCAGCGTGGTATGTAGGTGAATAACTGTGTAACTTGTTTTCTGAAAAAATAAAAGTTTGGCTCACCTGGTTTTTAAGTTCTCGATAACCTTTGCTTTAACTTCTAAAGACCTCGTTAGTTTTGCATAATTTGCACTCATCACGTGACGTTCTCTTAGGAAAGTTGCTCATTTGTATTTTATCTTGCATGCGCACATAACAATGATCACAATTTTGAGAAACAACTCCTAAATCATCGCATGTTTTCGATTTTTATTTCGATTTACTTTGAACGGCGTGACACTGAAAACCAGCAATAAAGTAATTCGATGCTTGATGCCCGAACGATGTGGTTTGCGAATTTCGCGTATAATCCGTCATTGTGTGTTTTATGACACCTCTTTCTACGCCATGCAGTCATGCGAAGACAATTTCAAAGTGCCCATTGCATTCACTTTAAAGAAGAAAGAATCGGTCGCTTTGAAGGTGTTCCACAGTTTAAGTGGAATGATCTCGGCGAACAAGATGTGATAGGGGAAGGGTCGTTTGGAGCCGTTTTTATCACAAAAACCAGGAACAAGGACGGAAAGTCGAAACAGTGGCTGACAAGAAATCACCCGCTTTTAAAGATTCCCGCTTAAAAAAGATTCCTCATTTTAAAGATTCCCGCTTTTAAAGATTCACCATTTTAAAGATTCTCCATTTTAAAGATTCCCGCTTTTAAAGACTCCCCGTTTTAAAGATTCCCGCTTTTAAAGATTCCCGCTTTTAAAGATTCCCCGTTTTAAAGATTCCCGCATTTAAAGATTCCCCATTTTAAAGATTCCCGCCTTTAAAGATTCCCCATTTTAAAGATTCCCGCTTTTAAATATTCCCCATTTTAAAGATTCCCGCCTTTAAAGATTCCCGCTTTTAAATATTCCCCATTTTAAATATTCCCGCTTTTAAAGATTCCTCATTTTAAAGATTCCCCGTTTTAAAGATTCCCGCTTTTAAAGATTCCCCGTTTTAAAGATTCCCCGTTCCCCGTTCCCCGTTCTCCGTTTCCCGTTCCCCATTCCCATTCCCCGATTCCCCGATTCCCCGATTCTCCGATTCCCCGATTCCCCGATTCTCCGATTCTCCGATTCTCCGATTCTCCGATTCCCCGATTCCCCGATTCCCCGATTCCCCGATTCCCCGATTCCTCGTTTTTCCGATTCCTCGATTCCCCGATTCCCCGATTCCCCGATTCCCCGATTCCCCGTTTTTCCGATTCCCCGATTCCCCGATTCCCCGATTCCCCGATTCCCCGATTCCCCGATTCCCCGATTCCCCGATTCCCCGATTCTCCGATTCCCCGATTCCCCGATTCCCCGATTCCTAGTTCACCGTTTTAAAGATACCCCATGATACGACCCTCACGATGTTTTCCTGTTTTTACAGATATGCATGTGATAGCACGGGATGAGAACGCAAAGTTTTCTTGTCTAAGTAAATGCTAAATGTTTGTATCAAGTGTAGCAACGAATGATATGCGATTGAAAAGAAAGGTGCAAGTTATTGGAACACTACTACTCGTCCCACCTTGACCGAAACGTTTATACGACATGTTATCCACTGCTCTCGCTCTGTAAAGACCGTGCGAACGTGCTAACTAATTATATAAGAATTTCTCCTGTTCATTATCAATTCAGTACAACACGAAGTGAAAGGTACACCTCAGCGTGGTATATAGGTGAATAACTGTGTAACTTGTTTTCTGAAAAAATAAAAGTTTGGCTCACCTGGTTTTTAAGTCCACGATAACCTTTGCTTTAACTTCTAAAGACCTCGTTAGTTTTGCATAATTTGCACTCATCACGTGACGTTCTCTTAAGAAAGTTGCTTATTTGTATTTTATCTTGCATACACACATAACAATGATCACAACTTTAAGAAACAACTCCTAAACCATCGTATGTTTTCGATTAAATCGATAAACATTGAAGCTAATAAGATCTATTGAAGATCGGAACCCGTTCTGAAAGAAACATATATTTATTAACCAGCCATTATATTTGTCGTGGGATGTGTGGTTAACGACTCCCACGGTTAACAACTCGGTTCAGTAACGAAGTTATTCGCACGATATCATAAAGAAAATAAACCTAAAGTAAACAACAAGCCAAAGCCGGTGTTTTTTCCAATAATTTGGCGAAGACCACGCAATTCAATTCACATCATGGTTTTCCGCAAATGAAAAAGTTCTTATTCTAGCCATGCAATTTTAATTTTTCGTGCGTAATGATTTATTTGTGTGCTACTCATAATAGTGCCTTGCCGTTTTAATCATTATATCGATGTAAAGTTCTGTTCCATGTGGACCTGAAGTAGCAGCTTACATTGAGTGTCGTATTCCCGTTTTTATAAACTCGGTAAAATAACCGCACAATTTAATTCTGACTACTTACTCCCAACACATTATCATTTTTCACACGACACTTAATTATATTCTTACGGAAGTCGCATACTAATTTTTGAGTGTTACAACGCTCTCACTTATACTGTATTTAATATGCCACGCTACTTTTTTTTATTATTATCAGTTTGTTTCCTGATTTGTTTCTCGTATTTTTCACTTAACAGCCAACAAAAATGCAAAACCGTTTCGTCTGTGGTTTTTCTAGCACAAGCGGGTTGGGGAGATATGGAGATTATTGCCCGGTGTCCATATTCATTAAAACATTATAAGATAAAAACTTATACTGATAATATTGCTTAGGAACGAAAGTTTTCTTTAATTAAAGCCGTAACGTAGTATACACTAATTACTCACCTCAAAAACGCAATTTTACCGAGAAATACGTTTGCGGGAGGCATTAGTGTTCATTTATGACTCAAATAGCGCTCGCCTTTTCAAAAAACGGTGGCGGAATAATTTATGATGCTTCAGCAAAAGATAAATCCTAAGTGGCGTAAAACATCTCTGCATTATTTATGAACTCAACCATTTAACTCGGCGGTTTTATCATTACGACCGAGCAAGATAAAACTACTTCTTCAACTTATCTGACTGGAGGTTTGTTTAAACACTTAACGAAGGGATGTCTACCTTAAAGAAGTTTGGAGTTCAACTGGTTTGCGTGGGTATCTTGGCTGGTGTTGTCAAGGCCTCGGAAACTGATGATTCCAATAGGTAAGAGACCGAACCAAGCAAACCGCCATGCATAACCAAAACAAATCCTTCAACACGAACTGAATGTTTCCAGGTTTAAGCTCCCAACTCCTCAGGCTTTTGCCAAATAGAAATCAGGTAAAATTAAGATTTTAACTGTGTTATTAAAAGTTTCAAAGCGACTTATTTTTCTTTTAGTCAGTAAAAATTGGACAAATGTAGAGTTGGTATTAGACTGGGTCTGTATACTGGAACATCTGCCTTCTTTTCAAGTTAGAATTCCCGTGAGAACTTCTGAACCTTCAACGATGTAGCTGCTACGTAATTCGTTTCACACACCTTACAGTGGCGATGAAATTGAACTAGCACTGAAATATCAGATCCGAAATGTTATAAGTCTTCTAAACAACTACCCTTGAAATGTTTACTAGTCTTGGGTAGTGGTTAAAATACAATTAACAAAGGAAATTCGAGAGAAAGGATGGTTTTGGTAGAGGTTTAACTTAAGAACAAAGAGATGACTTAAAAAATTGTGACTTTTTCCTGCGTCTGCAAGTCCCTTTTAAAAGTTTCACAAAATAGAGATTAATTTTATAAGGCATCACGCAATCCAAGTGGTAAGAAAGTGGGAAGGGAACTCTGATAACTTTAGAGTGTCCATGCAAGGACAGATTGACGTAAAATGTCTATTCGGAAACCGACTTTGGCGATGATATCATCTTAGCAAAAGAACAAGCCGATGATCAAGATAAATTTTCAGTACCTACAGGCAATGCAAACCCTTTCTCCTTATTCGCTGAAAGAGAAATTGCAGCTGGCAAGAGCTGAATATGATAATTCTCGTTGATAAATGTCTCAAACAGTTTCTCCCCGTCATTTCGCTGACACATCATTGGCAGTTTACTTTTTCAAAATTGTCTCTTCTGGCTAGGCAACCGAAACTGTCTCCGTACAAAGTTAATCAAGTTTGCAGTTATATATATTTTCAAAGGTTTAAAAGTCGTTTCGAATTTATCACTGGCATACAGCGTCCAAGTGATCAATTCAAACGTAAAGTTAAATGTTGCTTTAACTCTTCCAATCACCAGCTTCACGTTCTGTGAGTATCCTTTTACAATATCAAAACTTTTAATTGTCAAGCTAACAGGCCGGTGTAATGAAAAGTTGCGAGAATCTTTCTACCACCAAATTTTCAGGATGAACATTTATAGAAAAGTATTGCGACAGTAAGCAATAGGATTTCCTACTTAGAGCTCCTCTTCATTGTATGTAACTAAAATCGCCTTCTTAAACTAAAGGGAAAAACGATTTTTTTCTCACTTGCACACTGAATCCAAATAAAATAAGCAAATATTTGGCTTAATTACCCAACTCAGTTGGAAGTGTAGAATATTTCCATGAACTTAATTAGTTGTTGATGAAGGTATCGAACAGCAAATTGTTCACAAAAACACTGAATTTAGACGCTCAAAACACTGATTTCACAATTTCAGTTTCCTCCTTGTTGCCTTACTTGTTCAGTCAAGACCCGTCGAAAAAGGAAGGTGACTTTCGCCTTGAATACCCCTTGTTTACAAGTTTAGCTGCGTTACCAATAACAACATGCTCTTCCAGGAGATATAGCAAAAACGTACAGCTCGATATACGTTACAATAACTCAAAGCCAAGGGCGACATCGAATAGAATCAACTTAAGATTAGCAGTAATTTGCGGCAATTATTACTTGTCAAAATTATGTGGTTATTTCCCACTACTGGACTCATCTTGACGCACAATGTCGACCAAATCTTCAAATTTAGTCTGATGTGGCTATAAACATGGATCTCTTTAAAGACCCCATGTAGTTAGAAACCTCTTGAAAGAAGTTCCAGAGCAATCTTACACTTTCAGTCAGACGTAAAATATTTACATTTCAGGAACAGCGGTTAACCCTTGCAATATTTTCAGTAGACGAAATCTAGACGTGTTCTATTGAAACTTTACCAGGTGGCGAGATACTCCTATTAACACTTTTAAAATATTAATGCTCGCCAAAGCCTCAGACTAATCTAGGTTCTGTTCGGGGGGTAAATAAATAAATTTTTTAATTTTGGTTCAGTTTACCATGAATGTCTCACATTAAAGTTTACAATCAGAATGGATACTGCGATGCAATCGTTCAAGGTTTATTTGGCCATATTGTTTCGGGGTAAATGAAAAGGCGTATAATTATGTAAGGAGCTATTTTCAAGAAACGTTGTCAACCGGAAGGAAGAGCCCAAGTCAGTATAACGAATTGCAGTCTTGGTATACATAAACGGTTTAATTTGCAAAATACAGTCTACATTTTCTTAATTATGTTTTTTAATGCTCATTTTGGTCAACTTCACACATTTTGTCTTCGAAACTGAGATGTATCGCCGTAGTATGACTCAAAAAATTCAAACATTGCTTTAAAATTCAGTAAAAGAAGAAATAAAAACCTTGAAATGAAATAAAAGTAAGAAAGACTGCATTATATCTAACCAATCTGCCTTGCAACCCACACGTGACTCATTCGAATAAAGTTGTGGACAGGCTGTGAAAACGCGCCAAGGAACATTCAGTTGAAGCATGTGATATAGAGAGAACGAATTATGAGACCCAAAACAGCTGTCCACAGTTGCATCTTGGCTTTCAGTTTGGAATCTGCCATATCGTTGTCGCGTTAAGTATTCTACGCAATATCAGCCTAGCTGAAGGTGACTCAAAACAGTTTCCAGCACAAGAAATTAATTAGATTTTGATGGATTATCATATGCACTTCATATCGGTTGATGCTACAATCATGGTATAAAAAAACTGCCTCGTCATTGGGTAACATGTTGGTGTCAATGTCTTGGCACAATAGGTTACCTTAGCAATAGTATGACCTGCTAAAAAAAGTCTTAATTTAAGCCGTTTAAATGCCTACAACTCAAAAACGAGCTCGGTGACCCCAACGTTTTATAATCGAGTGTCATAAGCGTTATGAGATGAAGCGTTTTGCAAAGTTTAAAAAAATTATGTGGGGATGGTTCAGAGCCATCTTAACTTTTAGAAAATTGTTTACCAATGATTAGGCATTTGTGTGATACCATTATTGTAGCATCACTTGTTAGACAGTGGTAGTATTCATCCTTCAAAGTATAGCTGTTAGAAAAGCGCTGGAAACTGTTGCCAGCCTCCTTAACTATTATTCAATTTCTATTCTTGGCTGATCAGATCTTTACAAATCCTAGGCATACTGACAGAATTTTCTTTTTCGATCCTCTTCAACACTTGCATTTACTGGAGTTACAAAAACTATCGCTTTTTAGGAGGGGTGTGATAGGGTAAAATGGGAACTGGAATTTGCCTATATTTTTTTTACTGGAAAAAATTAGCCAACTTCTAAACGAGCAAGGGACCGGGTATGAATATTTAAAATCAATTACTTTGAAAAACGGAGCGTCTAGAAGTCATTGTTTTTGGTTCAAACACGAAGATGCAGTACACTTTTGAAAATTTCTGATTTAAGAGTGTTTGTATGGTGTGGGACACCTTTATTGCCTTTTAGATGCTCTTTTAGGTACTAGGCTCAGGTTTTCAAATTAATCGATTTTAAATATTCATATTCAGTATCTTGCTCATTTAGAACACGGCTAATTGGGATGTGTCACTGGGAATAGGAATTACAAAAAAAAAAAAAAAAATAGGAATGCCATTGGGATTTGGAAATAACTGGGCTAAAAGTAGGATTTATACATTTTGACACCTATTTTAGTGTGGGGATTGGTTGGTGTCTTTTAAGAAATTTTCACTTGAAGGTCAGCACACACGAGGCGATCAGTCCCTGCAACTAGCCCCCGGAAGAGTTTACACGAAGGGACTGGTCGCAGGGACTTGTCCCACGAACAGTTCACACGTAGCATTCTGAGAAACAAGTCGCAGGGACCTGTCCCAAAAATTCAAACTGGTTTGAATTCGTGGGACTCGTCGCAGAGACTAAACTTTGGTCCCTGCGACTAGATTTTGAAGCAAAAACGGCCAGTTCACACGATGGGACTTGTCCCCGCGACTTGTTGCAGGGACTAGTCGCTATGACTAGTCCCCTCGTTTGTGCTGACCTTTGATGTCGTTGTTCATCGAATTGTCAAACCAAGAAACTGACAACGATTTTTTATCTTGATTAGCAATGCTGGAGAGGTTGATATAACAGGAGGGACGTTGCCTCCTCTAAACGAACCGCCAAATGCAACAGCCATACTGGATAACATGTTTTTAAACTACGACAAACGACTCAGACCTCTATATGGAGGTAAGATCTTCTAAAATGTGGCCTAATTTTTCAAGTTTGGCATTTCTAAAGTCGGTCTCAATAAGAACAATCCTTGTTCGTTTTTGTTTCATTATGATCAGTCCTCTCAAGAGCTATTTTTTTACTCTTGATAAAACTTTTGTTTGAAGACAACGTTGTACATCAAAAAATCTACCCACTTTACCATGAAATAACTCCTTTAATTCTCTCGAGCATTCCAACCGGCAACCTAGTGGAGGCCTCGTGGTAAGTGCGCTCGGCTTGGAACGAGCGGTCTGATTTTGAGCCTTGGTTGTGTTTTTTGTCAAAACACTTTACTCCCACCGTGCCTTTCTCCACCCAGGTGTATAAATGGGTACCGGCGAATTTAATGCTGGGGGTAACCCTGTGATGGACTAGCATCCCATCCAGGCTGTAGTAGAAATACTCTTAGTCGCTTTATGCCATAGAAACCGGAGAAAGGCTCCGGACTGATGTGCCACTTGGCTCTTATAAAGACTTTACCTTTTAACGCTTTACTTTCCTATACTGCCACTCCAGGTTTGCAATATATATAGTCCCTTGGCTCTAAGTGGAGCATATGTCACATGATCCACAGTTTTCTTCCACTGGGTCTGCAATAGATCCGGTAAAATTTATCCATGGTTTGACGTCTTGATCTCCAGAGTCTTTGAATATGTAAACAAATTATTATTAATTTAGAAGCCATAAAATTGGTAATTGAAACTTTTCTATTGTTATTTATAGGTGGAGATCCTGTTCGCATATATGTCTCGCTAGGTTTCCTCTCCATAAGTCATGTCGTGGAAGAAAACATGGTAATCAGTTTTCATTGATTCAGCTTCACGTTCTAATACTTGCTCATCTTAAGATAACTAGCAAACATTATTGGCATTTGGCAAATGTAGGTTCGTATGCAGCATCCACATTTGACTGGCAATTACTTAGCTTAATCCAATTATCTACTTGAGGTTGATTAGTTACTGGATCGCCGTAGCGAATTTGTGACGCCAACGTTTCGAACGCTAGCTATTCGTTTCCACTTTTCTCGATCCCTCAGCTTCGCAAACTCCTAAGAGCTTCTTCGTGGGAGGCTATCCCTGCGGCGGTCTATTTGCCTTTATCAACTTCAATTCCAAATTCTTCTCCCGCCCGTTGACGTAGCCTAACAGTTTCTCGAAGAAACTAATGACTCTGCTCATTCATCGATTTGCTAAGCTCACAATCGTCTATTCTGGAGTTCAGTACCCTTGAACCGTTCACCGTCGGCCACCTCATGCACTTAAACGACCAGCTGATTCCTCCTCCAAATTGTAGGGCGATGCACTAACTGTCAGGTGAAAAATGACTCGTTTTTACTGAGATCTAATAGCCGAGACCCGAGATGTACAAAATTTCACCGGTAGTTGCGATATTACCACCCCCATCGAGACTTCGCTATTCTGTAGCCAGCTTCCAGTCAGTAAAAGCGAATACGTGGCTTAGAATTTTCTTGGACCTGGCCGTAATTTTCACTTACTTGGAACTAAAGTTCTTTGGAAATGGTAACGTGATAGTAAAACCATTATTAAGGTGACAGCGATTTAACGGGAGCATTTTATGTTTTAAAACAGGAATTTAAGGGAGACATCTATATGCGCCAGTTCTGGAAGGATCCAAGACTGAGTTACGGTGACAAGAACTGGACTTTGATTCTTCAAGGAGATGTCCTCGACAAGTTATGGTTTCCTGATACGTATATTGAAAATGCGAAGAAAACGACCATCCACGATGACACCAAAACGGTGATTGTGTTTGGAGACGGAAATGTGTTTTACTCAGTCAGGTAATGTTGAGCTATGATTCGTCATTTTGCATGGATCGGACCCTTTCACAACAACAATAACAACAACAACAACAACAACAACAACAACACACTTTATTACCAAAATGAAAAAAAAACACGTAGGGGCCAAACCACCCCCAAATGTTTCTTCAGTTCTTGGGTACTTCACATTATTTCGCATTACTTAAAAAGTATTGACTCTTTCTACCCCAAACTTGGCAGATGAGCAGGAGACCTATTGCCAATGATATTTATGTGAAAAATGTCAGTAAATGTCAAAGTTGTGACGTCACAGTGATGACGTCATGTTTTTTGCCACTTTTGAAGCTTTTAATATGCATATTTTTTACAATGTGTTCGAAAGAGCACATCAAGAGGAGTTAAAACCTGAAAAAATTTTGTCCATATCACAAAATTAAATGAAATATAGCATTTTTAAATATGAAAAATAACCCTGCAAAATATGGGGTCCTCCTCTTGAGAAAAATCCCCAAATTGGAGCCGTAATTTTGTTCCAGCAAATGCAGCTATGTTGCACATGTGATGTGCCAGATCGATGACTAAAGCAAAAATAAAGAAGAAATTCGGAGTAAAAAATTATCCCTCTAGTGTTATTGCGTTAAACTTAGTTTTATTACGTCATAACCTGTGACGTCACCCGTTTTTTTACTGTTAATACCATCCTAACAAAGCCGAAAATCAAATTTCTAAAACCATACGATTTTTGACATCAAGCTTTCTATTTTTCTAGGTTATTAGCCTTCCTAGAAAAAAACTGAAAAAAGTAAACCAGAGAGACTGACTTAAGAAGGACAGTATGGTTAGGCAAATTCCGGGGTGGACCGCAAAAAAAATTTAATTTACCATATCTCGTAAAATAATCATCATAGCAAAAAACGGTTTCCGGCATTTTACTCCTCAAGTCAAGGCCTTTCAATGACATAATTTTTACATCAGATTTTACAAAAAATTATAGCACGTTTTGGTGACGTCATCAATTATGACGTCATAATCTGACATTTTGTCACAACTTCTAAATTAAAATAAACTGGAGAACAAAGAAAGCTCATCTGCCAAACTTGGTTCAGAAATATATTAACCAAGCAAATATAGCCTTCATGAAACATTAGGGGGGTTGTTTGGCCCCTACGTGAAACTTCATAATTGGATAAAAAGAAAATTAGCTAATCGAGCTGAGTGAAATTAAACAGAAAAAGAGTGAACTAAAGAAGTTGGTTTGCAGTATAACGTTGGGGGGGGGGGGGTGTAAGGAGACAAAATAAGAGAATAAAAAAAAAACAATAAATAACTACTAAGCGGAATAAATCACTTAATCACTAAATACCTAGATATGAAGTAAATAGGTAACAGATGAGTCACCAGTAAGCGCCAAATGAAAACTCATGGATGTTGGATGTTAAGGGGGAGGTGTTTTAGGGGAGGTAGGCGGAACGCATCAGAATATATACAGCACAGCTACATCCTTTAAATTTGGTTAATGCAATCCTTTGACTAGTATCTTAACTCTGTTATTCATAAATCGTTCCCAATGCAACTTATTAAAAAAATTATTTGCTATCAGATTCCCATGCAGACACTGATTTCTGACACGTTTTGCGTACTCGCTAAGATGGCTTCCAAAACAGTGTTAAGGTCTATAGATTTAGTTAGTGGATATGCGTGTTTGTGGCGTGTTTTGCAACGCTGTTGTTTCTGCGCATCCTTACTGAGCACGCAAATTCACAAGCCACGTCATGCATCGATGCGCGCGCTAGGTAACAATGATAGGGCAGCTAGCCATTGCTATAGCTTTGCCTGGATTTAACGATCTTGGACGTTCGGTGACCCCTATTTTTCTTTTGATGGATCAGTTTCTCTACCGATTTTCTACGTTTAACGAAAAAATGAAGAAAATCTATCGATTACAAGTTTGAATTTTTTGCAACATGCACTATCGAATTCCGTTATTTTTAGGTCTTCGCTTATCTGTGCGGCGGTTTCAATGCCTCTTGAAGTGTTGAGTTTTGTGAAAACGTTGGCAACATTTGGAGCTATTTATGCAACAGACCCACTTCTACAAAATATGACTAAGATCGTTTGCTTCCGTTGACTCAACTTCGATATTTTTAACTATAAACCCCTGTTCGGGCCATGCTGAGTTACACGCGCCAATATTTCAAAATCATGGTAGTTTTCCACCGTGCACTTTCTCTCTGAAACGAGACCCCCAGTTTTTTTGCAGTAACTCATTGTCTGACTGCAGTAAAAATATTTTAAAAAAATCTATTGACTGGAAAATTTTCGCGCGAACGTCCTTAAGGACTTCTTCTACAACAAGACCGCTTCGAAAGTGTCTTAAAGTTTGTCCATATGATCGTTAGTCTGCCGCTATACTCGCCATCGTTAGTGCATTCTTGTTTGGACTCACGATGGATCCTGTTATTTGAGGCGTGCAGTCGCTCAAAAAGTCGTCTTCGAGAACCGTAACTGTCATTTGATACCATTCGTTGTAAATCGTGATCAAAATTGGCTGCATGAACCAATTTTTTGACGAACCATTTTTCTACATGTACTATTCTAAATGAAATTAGCACAAGTTAACGACCACAATTTACAGGGCGACGTCTACAAGGGATGATCCTCCATTTCATGTTCCTAAAGGATAAGAGATACTCCTAGTCACTCCATGTTACTAGATAACGAGATAAGTGCTCGCCCGTCAATATCCCGTCCTAGCCGGTTTAAAAGAAACGTTACATCAGTGAACCTCATTATGATTTCCTGCTGACATTGTAGTTCCATTTGTTTTTCAGGGTTACCGTGAATGCCATGAGCCTGATGGATTTTAGAAATTACCCCATGGATATTCAAC